>NW_024086805.1:0-161908 GCF_009730915.1 Dioscorea cayenensis subsp. rotundata
GTTTGTTTGTGTGCTTTTTTTCTTTATTGGTTTGTGTGAGACTTCTATGAGTGCTTAAGTGTTACTTAATACCCACTAAACCACACCGGAGGAACTAACAGTTTGTATTATCTATTTAAGTTGTTTTGGTTGTATGAATTATGCCGCTTTACTGGCACGCATATCACTTGTTTGCTTAAATGCCTGAATGATCTAATGAAGTTCAATGCAAGGAAATTCAGAGCAATTCAGTTGTCTACTCTTCTTCTCATTACTTCCTTTCTTTTGTTCTTGTATTGAGGGATTAATTAACGGTGAGCTTGAGTGTTTTGAGTGAAATCATTTACACAACCCGATCCTAACAATATAAGCTCTTAAAGAAATTTCTCAAACATTTGAGGGCATTGTACCAGGACCAGTTTGAAATGCTGCAAACTTTGATGCACTCTATTCTACAAAGTATCTTTATGCTATAAAATTAAGGTATAGGATATGGAACAAGGCATTGGACAAAAAGGTGATTTTGTCCATGAATGGTAAATAAACAAATTTAAAAATGAGGAAATGTTCGCGATGAAAGTCCAGGTGCTTTCTTGTATCTTCAGGCAATAAAAAATGGTGACCTGATATGATTAAATGCATGCATATCTTAGCAAGTATCTAATAACATTTTGTTTAATGTGGTCTTCCAATTGTTATTTTCTAAAGAAGGTAATTGATTTTTTTTTTTTTTTAACAAGAGGAACAGACAGCCCGAAGGCCCTGCTAAACCATCATGGGTGTGCACAAGTCTCTGTGGAGCAAGTGGGGGTGGGGCCCGTGGACACATGGGCGCAGGGACCACTCGCACACAACCACCGCTCACATCTCCCAGAAATGTGCCCTCAGCCGAGAATCAAACTCTCACCACTCGGTGAAGAGCTTTATCGGCGACCCGTATACCTATAGACCATTTAGTCATTTGCAAAAAGTAATTGATTTAGTTGAATGATTCGTATACTTGTTATTTAATTTAGTCTTTCTTGTACCGTCTTTTTTTCAATTACAGGCAATCCTTCAGCATAATTTTTCTCAACCTGACCTTTTTAATTTCTGACTCATCCCCCTGCCTTTAGTGCATGAATGAATATTTTGTCTTTTGACTTTGAATCTATTGCTTTGTGGTTGTTGTGATGCTGATGCTTCTTATTACCTCTTATTTGGTTGCTTTAGGCATCTTCCTACGGTTCTATGTTCCATTTCCCATGCTTTTCTTTCTCTGCTATGGTTTGTTTTATATCTTTGTAGCCAGAATTGTATAAGAGAATCTGGCTTTTTATATTCCTTAATATTGTTCTCTTTCTAGTTTGCACCTGAAAGGAATAGGCATTGACGTGCTTCTAAAGTGTTCCTTGTAAACTAGAGCAAGCTACGTACTTAGAGTAACTGTTGTTCAATCTAAACTAATTTCTATGTACTCTTTGTTGTAATGATTTGTATACTTATCTAGTGAGCCAAACTGCTTCTTCACCTGAAATTTATTATTCCTAGGTGTGCATTGCTTGTGAGTTCATTAATTTATATTTGAGTTTAAAATTGGAGAAGTTAGAGATTATATATATATATATATGTATGCACCTTAAGATTTCATTTTGCATTGTTGATGAAACCATAATTAGATATTTTAATTAATAAAAAAAGAATTAAAAGAATTAAAACAAGCATGCTCACTTGTCATCATGAACAGGCATCCCCCATTCCTCATCATTATTATTGGTTATTTGTTTTAACAATTGACCAGAAAAAAAAGCACATATATGAACAATGCATGCAAATAAATGATCAGTGGTCAAAAGTAGTATTCTAATCTTCAAAATTTTCACATTTGAACAAATCTTAAAAGTAGTAATCTGCTTTCAAGAAAACCATTAATCCCGAAAATAATGATCAACTTCCTCCTTTATCACTGTCGTAGATTCTACACTTTCTTTAGAACTTTGTACATGTGAAAGAAATCAAATGATTTGAAAGATGAAATATAGACATGCAAAAAAAAATTTAAGTGAATCAGATTTGAAGGGACCATAGTTAAGGCGCGCCCGAGGCAAGATGGTGTTATGAAGGCACGCACCTCTGCGCCGGGGCGTCCGGCGCCAAGCGAGGGCCTAGGTGTGCTTTCATAGCGTCGGCCAATTTTGTTACGTTTTCTTATTTTTACTTTGACATTTAATCTTGTCCACACATCTTGGTGACTGAAAATAAGAAGAGCCTACATAAACCAAAACATGAAATTAAAATTTACTTAAAATTAGGGTAATCATAGCGAAACAGATCACAAAGCTCAACACTTCAGTTCCTGACCACCAGAGGGGAAGATAAGGCACCACCTGCTGATTTGAGAACCCACTTAATTCTAAGAGATGGCGATGACGTGGAAGAAAATTTTGTAGATGATTATTTAAATGAAGAGATTGATAAATTTGAAGAGAAAACTGATGATGTTGGTGGCAATGATAATGATGACGGACTTGATACTTTTGATGATAATCACTAGATTTTATTCTACAACCTGGGACTTGGGACTCTATGCATGCATTATATCATGTTATTACATTTTGTATTTAACATTTAAAATTTATTTTGCATGTTATTATGTATGTTTTTATGTCTTCTATGATATTAATCTTTATGACATTCCAAAAATTTAAAACTTATAAACATAAAAACTATTTTTTTTTTTATCAGTGCACCACCTAGTGTCACTCGGGCGCGCGCCTGCGCCTAGATGCGCCTCAAAGCCTTTGACAACTATGAGTAGGATGATACATAAACATCAGAAAGTAAGTAATTACTAAAACACAAGAAAACTGAATTATGCAATCTAGTTTCACCAGCTTTTAATGGTCCAAGACAACTTATTTACTTCAAAGTTTAGCTCCTTCTGTCCAGACAAAAGAACAAGGAAAAAGGTCTCCAATACAATCTCACAGATATGAATTTACCACCTCTAATTCATATGTGACCCAAAGTGGCTATCAACCACAAGATGAGCTTAGAAAGTAGCGCCCTATGAAACTAAAGTTCTTTCAATGGCCTAGATCATCTCAAGTGAGTCAAATACAGAAGATGCCTACAATGGACTGGTTCGGGGGAAAAAATGAACAATAATAAAATGGCAAAGTTTCAAATTTTAAAATAGCAAGCTAAAATATGAATGATATGATTGCATCACAATGCCATATTAATTCTGGATTCTGGAAAAGTCCATGGCTAAGAGCGAAAGACAATTACTCAAGACAACTCATCAGTTTCTAGATTAAAATTTGATCCATTAGGTACAAATATAATGTATATATATATATATATATATATTTATAAAGATCAGCTAAACTGATCAACACAAACAGCTAAACTGATCACCATATTGTGTATGAAACATAACAGAAAAATAAAGATAAGAATTTGAAGCCAAACAGCTAATAGTATTCATGTGCATGACAAATAAAATACAGAGTTATTAAAAAAAAAAATCAACTTACAGTTCTGTGCAATCAGGGCATTGATCAACACCAAATCTGAAAAATAGCACCTGTAAATAATTTTACTGTAAATGAATAACTTTGACAAAAGAGATGATAAACTAAACCAAATTTAATCAGAATTGAAGTATTCAAGTTTGCTTTAAAACAATTAGACAGAAATAACTTACAAGCCTGAAAAAAAAATACACGTTTAATCATCCATGCCACCTATAGGGAAGAGAAAGACAACAATTCACATACACTGATAAAAATGAATGGCTAGAATATCAAACATTGGGCACAATATTAATCTGGGAAATCAACATGCTAACATACAAAAGTAATAGTTAAATTTCACGAAGAAAAACAGTTCAGATCAAACTAAACAATAATAAGAAAACCTCATGCATTAAAAATCAATAATAAGAAAGATGTGAGGATTAAAACAAAGTGGAAAGCGAACCTATCACCCTTCTAATGATCAGATCCTTCCAAGAACTCGGGTGAGCTCCAGCAACCTAAGAGAAGTTCAAGTTAACAGACAACAATTAAAAGATCAACAAATAGGATAGTAGGTCATTCGCCCTGCCCAGAAAAAACAGAGAAGAAAGATCGGAGAATTTTTGTTGGAGATTAAGTTTATTGAATAAAAGGAAGAGAAGCCAATTTATTTCTGAATCATGGTGTTGTTCATCAAATATAATCCAAGCTAGTCACAGAGATTTCTCATTGTTATGTTTTCATTTGTTCATATAAATGTTTCTGTTATTAAGTAATGTAAAGCAGCTGTTATTAAGTATGTTGTGGCAGCATAGCTTAGTGGTTATTTTTTCTATTATTTGGACAGCTGTGATGTTATAAGGCTATGGTATAAAAGGGCAACGCCTAATGTAACTCATTTATTAATTCAATTCAATGAGAATAACAGTGCTTCTCTTTCTCCAAACACTTCCTCTCATTCTCTTCTTCTTTTCCCTGATCTTCAGTTCTTCTTCTTCTTCACAATCCCTACTGTTCTTCATCATCTTTGCTTAGAAAGATTTAATCAGGCGGAAAATGGCTGTTGATTCAATCTGAAATCTCTGCATCAAGGCGAAGAAGTTAACAGAGAATTGTTTGTGAATTTCTGATCCTCTGACTTCATTCTTACAATTTCAACTCCGATGAGCTCCGGTGGCCCTCGAACAAGCGGTGGGGAATGCAACCCCAGCAAGCCCAGCGCGAGGCCAAAGCGGCGGGTCAAGGTGGAGGCCACCCAATCCTTGCTTTCCGGCTGCTTCAATGGGGGTTGGGGATAAGGGTTAAGGCGATGAAGACAAGATGGAGTTGGGGATTAGGGTTTGTTGGGATGAAGAAGAAGGGAACGGAGGTGTTTGTGAGCATGAGAGATGGGCCTTTGGAATTGGGCGAAGGGAAATGATAACTTTCATCATAGGTGCTCAAAGAAGGAACTGTTGGTTTTTTCTCTCCTTAATTTTAATTAAAGCAAATAAATCATTTCCATTAATGTAAAACTTATTATATCCAGAACTAAAATACGATAATGTGAGAAAATTAATATTATAATTATAAATTTTTTTAATGTAGAAATATATATAACGACTCCTATATTTTTCATACAAAATAGGAAATGATTTGTTTGCTTTAATTAAATCATTTCCTATTTTAAGAGACAATCTCTCAATCACCCTTCTTTTTTTCATATTAGGGTTATACCATCTATTTATACCCAAAACCTTCATTTATGAAAAAACCCTTCACTCCTAATCAAATTAGGAATCTCTTCTTTACTTGATTAATTAAACTATTTTAATTAACCAAATCGATTAGATTGGATCAACACTCAATAAAACCCAATCCGAATAAATTATTCGCTCCACCTAATTTAGGTTTTTCACCAAAACCCTAAATAGGTGGTCCAATAAGTAATAAATACTGAACCTTGATCCCGGCATTCTTAGTGTATGATCCTGTAGGTCCATTTAACATTGGCAATGAGCTTAAACAATTTTAACACTCATAAATCATAATTATTCTCTAGCAAGATAATACGATTACCCAATATTAAATGAAAGTCAATTTTGAGAATTAACGGAACCTATCGCAACCTCATACAATCCTTTGCATCTGAATATCTTAATTAGCATAAGACATGGAGCGAGTTACCCTTATTTTAATACTAGTCTTAATTTATTTTCATTCCCATAAAAATAATCTACTAGGGACATTTAGAATATTGTTCTAGTTTTATGCTTCAAGGTTTTACTATCCAAATCACGCATTTGATAACTTGAGCAAAACCAATATTCAAAGATATTTTATCTTATTAACTACGCACAGAAATAATAATAGATAAAACGATGCCTCATAATAATTATCCAAATAATAAGAGTTCATACAATGTATTGGGGCTAGGGCTTACACTAACAATATGCACCTTTACAAACGTACATGCATCCCGAAGGAGTATCCATGGATATATAATTCATCATGTAAGAGCTTCACTTGGTTGTAATGATCCTTTAAAATACTCCAAATTCCATAAATAAGAATTACTATACCAAGAAAGGCTTATAACTAAGTTACTTCGATGTTTTGCTTTTATGATTTCAGTTTGCAAAAACCATCTCAAACACTAATTAATTAATCTTATATTAGAATGTTGAAGCAACGCATACTTTATGAAAGCAACTATATCTTTCCTACTCCTGCCATGCGGGTGAAAATGCATAATTTTAGTGACATTATAGATTATCAGTCAAAAAATAATCAGAAAATTATTCAAAACATCTGTTTTAAAAATGGTTAAAAGTATAGAATGAACACTTCAGTAATAATTCTAATTTCTAAACCATTGATGTATACACATTTGAACTATTATAGGTTACATTAATACGTGAATACAAAAATATTGGATAAAAATTCATTAATAAATCCAAGGCAGTACTGAAGCGAAAAACATTTGACTTATTACATTATTACTGCTTTGAACACTCTTAAATTGCACACACATGAGCTCAAATTAAATCATCACACACAAATCTTAACAAGCATAAGAGAATAGTTGGCTGGTACAGTTTGCACAATAACAAATAGCAATTAATGCAGCTCAGACTTTGTCCTTAGGATGTTGATAGCTGAGAAATGAGAAATAAGTCTGGAGACAGGTGAGCACCAGGAGAATCACACCACCAATGACGCCCATAGCAGACCAAGGGTTGTCGAAATAGAGATTCATGAGGATTTCCAACCATCTTTTCACTCTCCTTTTCAGTGATGTACTCACTTTGTTTAACCGAAAAAACAATCTAGTCACGTTCCTTTTACTGTATTCATTCACATTTCTCCGAATCACAGCAATTTCACTCGTCGAAATATGTGAGAATCTTTCAGTGAGGCTCTTCAGAAGTTGGGCAACAGCTTGTTCACTTTCCTTGTCCACAAATATGATTTTCTTGGATTTGAGAAAATGCACGTCCCTGTCCGAATCAATTAAATCCCTCATGAAGAAAATATATGACACGACTTCTTGGTCAAAGCCCTGAGCTTGCTTTTCGGATAACTTGGCGACTTGCTTAGGAAATTCTTCATCCAAAATTTGTTTACCGAGATGTGGGATTGTCTGGAATGCTTGTTGGAATGCTTGCGCAAAGGCTTGGTCAAAAACGTCCTTGTTTATTTTTTCTTGGAGTTGATTGATTTGACTGTGGACTTCCTTGTACACTTTATCGTAGAATAAATCGTAAAATTCCTCGCAGACTGTTGATAATAAATTTAAATAATTTTTAAAATCAAAATTAAAGAGTTTTAAAAATATTTGTACTTTTGACAATATCTTATTTATCATTTATTAGCAAAAAACAATTTAGAGCTCCCACTTACAATAAGACTCTTTTAACATCCTTCAGTCCTAACCTTATAATTATTACATTTAATTTAATTATAATTTCATCTAATTGTCAACCAATTCATATTCTATAACTTTTAAAATTCTTGATATTTTATAACTCCAAAAATATTTTGTCACTCATGAGCTTTAATTGGACTTTTCAAATTTCCATTCAAATTCAATGATTCGGTAGAATATAATAAATCGAGTTTATACTATCTAACCTTCAAATTAAAATGAACAAGTAAAAAGTACCTCCTATGTCGATTTCTAGCTGAGTGGGCATTCGCCCAATTAACATATAGGGCATTATTTCCTTTTGAATTTCGGGGAAGCCGCTCTGTAATTGCCTTTGGATTAGATCGGGGATGTTCAGTTTGCTTTGGACTTGACTTAGGATTTCATCGGGGATGTTCAGTTTGCTTTGGAATTGCTTGTCACGTTGCCTTGTGACTTGCTCAAAGAGTTGGGAGAGTTTCTCAAATTTATGAGGAAATGTATCGGCTAGTTCTTGGAGTTGCCTTAGCAGATCCCCTTGCGGCATTAAGTGGAGTAGCTCGAAGAGCATGAGGCTGAGGAAGGTGGGCTCTGTGGCTTCATCGATGTTGAGGGATGGGAGCATGAGAATGCCTTTGTCTTTGTCAAAGCTTATGTCTCTTATCCTGTTGGTTGGCGATTTCTCAAATCTCACTCCGGACTCGTGCAGCTTCACTGCGGAGAACATTATTTGACTGCTTTCTGGTGAAGATGATGCTGTGTTATTACCAATAAGTGGTCCGATCATGCCTTTTCTACATAAGTCAAGAATGTGTAAACCTAGGGTAGGGGTGGCGTCATGCATGTCCTTCATTCCTAATAACTTGAACACTAGATTATTGATCTCTTTGTCTGCCTGCATAATTAGTTAAATATATAATAATTATTATCAGATTTGATAAATCTAATATAGTGTTTTCCACCGTATATGACGCAATTGTGCAAAACAAACAATTATAATCTTTGGATGTTAATTATAATATAATACAAGCAAACATTCAATTTTTTTATATATATATATATATATATTAAGCATTTAATATTGAAACAATTACTTTCATATAAAGTGTATGTGTCTAAACTGTAATAAAAGGAAGGTTATATTGTGTAAACATTTTTATAAGAATATTCATGTAAAACATAGTTCAAGAGGTCACCTAGGGGTGCATATATATATATATATATATATATATATATGCGATGAAATCTTTTGCGTGGACATGTAAAGACATATAATGAGATTTATTTAATATAGTGGTTTATTTTTTTTAAATTAATTAATTATATATGGTAATTAAGTTTTTAAGGTTAAATACACTAAAATAAACATGTAATACATGGATGTGGCACGTACATGATATATATGTATATATATATATATATGGATCTCCATTGAAAAGGCTAGAAATCTTCCATTGAGAAATTGGAAAAAAAAAAGTAGATTTCCCGAGGTGGGTGGTGCAAAGAAAATCAACCATTACAGATGTTTGATGAGATAGAATTTAAAAATTTGAATATTTAAATGAAGGGACATAAAATTTTAAGTTGTATTGATTTCAATTAAACCCACTTAATAAAATAAATAAAATAAAATGATTTAAAATAAGGTGATAATCTATTAATTTCTTATAATAAATTATTCTTTATATGTTATATTTTAAATATAACATGAGATAGTTTAATTTAATAATATTATTTTAAAAAAGTATGTTTCTACATCACCACGATATAATAGGATAGTTGGTATTTCATTTTTTTTTTCAAATAAAAAATTGAAAATTTAATCACATAATTTGTTCACATTTATTAAAAAAAATTATATCTATAAATTCTAAAGGCACTTCTAAAATAATTTAATTTAAAAACATAGTTAAAAAAATAATGAGCAGTCATGATATAACATAAAGAAGTTTTTGTTTAACTTTTTTTTAAAATTTAAATTGAAAAAACTTGTTATAAATTGCTAAATTTTAAAAATATTTTATTATTATTATTTTTTCTTTTTTTTTTGATAAAATGAGCAAATGAGAGGAGTGCCTGTGTTCTCACCTTGTGTTTGTAAGAGATAAGGAACATGAACACTTTGCACATGATCCAATTCTAATATAGGTCAAGATGTTGGCTATTTTAAACAATTCCACATGAGAAATTTAACAAATAATTTCTACTTTAATAATAATAATAATAATTAATATATTATATTAATTATTATTATTATTTTTTTTATTATTATCACCCTTATCTAACATGAGTTGAAGCATGAGTGTCATCTTTTAAATTTATGCATGCATGCAAGTACATATGTACCTATGTATTTAACTTACCAGCGGTGGTTTTTCGGTGCTCTCAGCCTCTATTTGTAATAACACCTTGATAACCAAAAGAGGCAATTGGTTGTCCAGCAAAAGCACGTCCCACACCCTAGGAGGAAGTCTGCCCTGACCTCCATGGGCACCAAAGTGAGGATTATAGATGAAAGATGTACTAGGATCGTTTCGTAGAAGCTCTAACATGAAACATCCATCCCAAATCATAAGTTTCACAAATTCTATATCGTTTCTCCACTTGTCTTCTAAAAGTGCATAATTTGCTTGTAATTCGTCCATGGCTTTTCTCATCTCTCCTATAAGATGTTCAAGGGACTGATTAGTCCTTGAAATAAATTTTAGGACTGCCATTTGTTTCCAATATTCGGCAAACTTCAAGTTTTGTTCACCATGGTGGAAAGGGCCAAAAGAAACAGATCTAGGTGTTATTGACGTGGCATATGCGGGCAATTGAAAAATTGACATTGTTACCGTTTGCTCTTGATAATACTTAAGGTTTAATTTCTTCGTTTCCTCTTCAATGAATGCCTTCCATGGCTCTTCCTTGTTCTCCTCTGTCATCGTTCTCTCTCCTTCCTCAGCATATGATGTCGTCATGCTCTCTCCAATGTTTTTCTCACATCGATTGAGTTCAGGCTGTATGATGATCTCATGGGAATCTCTTGTGGAGGTTGTCATGTTGGTTCAAGGATGATTAAATTATGAGTGTGCATGCACAGTGGCTGGCTGGTATTTATAAGGATAGAAAATAAACAAGGAATACATGGCTTTATCAACACCTCAAGGAAGAGATCTTCTTGTTAACATTTTACTCGTTCTTGTTATATTTATAAATACTTCAAGGAAGAGATCTTGATGATAAGCATCTTACATGTCCTTGTTACTTAACATCTTCTTCCAAGAAAGGAACATTCTTAAGTAGCATCTTTTCAGTTAACGTCTACCAAGGAAAGAACATTTTTATGTAGCAACAAGGAAGAAATCTTGATTAGCATATTGCATGTCCTTGTTACTTAACATCTTCTTCCAAGAAAGGGACATTCTTAAGTAGCATCTTTTTAGTTAACATCTTCCAAGGAAAAAACATTTTTATGTAGCATCTTGTCTAATTAACATCTTCAATTTTCAAGAAAAAAACATTCTAAATTAGCATCTTTCTCATTACATTAATGGGAATTTGCTTTTATTAACCATGTGATTTGCTTTGGAATAATATTTTGTCAGAGTGCCATTCATGAGCTATTGGTAGTCATTGGCTTCTTGATCTTTTTAGTGGGGTTATCAATAAGCTGAACCAAAAGCTCATTCATCAATGACAATTAAAATCCTTGGTTTTCAATGACTTATTGATCTTTTTAGCAGAGTTATTTATGAGTCAACATTAAAAATCATTTATTAGTGACAATAAAGTAATAAAATAATGCATTCCTCAACTGATTTCTAAATAAAATTAATAATGGTCAATTGATAATTAGGAGAACTTTGTACTATTTATTTGAATTAAAGAAATACATGTTTTTGTTTTCTGGAGTTAAAAATTAGTCTTCAAAGTCTCACTAGTTAGTACATACAATGAGTTAGTATTCCACATTATGCTATCTCTTGTTTCACTAAATTTTAGATAATTTAGTTGATTTTTTTTATTTGAATTTGATGTTATTTTTTTTTATTATTATAGTATGGTGTCTATTAGTGCTCACTCATTGATTTTTCATTATATATTTTAATTTTTCCCAAGATAAGAAGTCAAAAAGTTCATTATATATATAAAAAAAAGTTCATTATGAAGCGATCAAAATAGGAATATGGAATGCATTCCAAGGTACATGTTAAGATAGAGGCAGTTTCTTACAAGGCCGGAAGTTAAAAGCACATGAAACTGTGATTTTTTACTTATAAGAGAAATTTTTTTAAGAGAAAAATTAAGTCAATCAAATAAAAGAGAAATGCAAAAATTGAAAATTAAAAAATTAGTCCATGTGCAAGCACATACATGTATGCACAAGAATGCTGTAGGTTCTTAGTGCTTTTTCAATCCCAAAAAATAAATTCCAACTTAATTATATTGATCAATATGTTATATGAGATATAAATTTCAAATCAACAAGACAGAACATATATTGCATGAACTTTGTATACAAAAATTAAGTGTCATGAAGCAAAGAAGACAAACTATTATATATCTTTCTTGAGCACTGGCATGTTCCGAGACCCCAATGATTGCCACATTTACAGAAAAAATAGAGACAAACAATGAAAGTTATAGTGGTGGTGGTGCTAGCTATCTATCTATTTCTATGATATGAGACTTTGAGGCTCTTACTGCTTAGAAAGGAGTTATATATAATTGAAGAATAAAAACTTGAGACAAATGAAAGCTTGTGAAAATTAGTCAATTAACTCAGCCTTGATGCTTTCATTAACACACCCATATATACACAAGTTTGAGACGAATGAAAAACTTGTGAGATTTTTTTTAATAGTTTCCACTTATATAAGCTCTTAAGAAATTTCTCAAAAATTTGCGGCATTGAACCAGGACCAGTTTGAAATGCTGCAAACTTTGATGCACTCTATTCTACAAAGTATCCTTATGCCATAAAATTAAGGTATAGGATATGGAACAAGGCATTGAACAAAAAGGTGATTTTGTCCATGAATGGTAAATAAACAAATTTAAAAATAAGGAAATGTTCATGATGAAATTAAGTCCAGGAGCTTTCTTGTATCTTCAGGCAATAAAAAATGGTGACCTGACATGATTAAATGCATGCATATCTAAGCAAGTATCTTATAACATTTTGTTTAATGTGGTCTTCCAATTGTTATTTTCTAAAAGGTAATTGATTTAGTTGAATGATTCGTATACTTGTTATTTATTTTCATCTTTTTTGCACCGTCTTTTTCACAATTACAGGCAATCCTTCAGCATAATTTTTATCAACCCGACCTTTTTTAATTTCTGACTCACCCCCCTTGCCTTCAGAGCATAAATGAATATTTTGTTTTTGACTTTGAATCTATTGCTTTGTGGTGGTTGTGATGCTGATGCTTCTTATTACCTCTAATTTGGTGGCTATAGGCATCTTCCTATGGTTCTATGTTCCATTTCCCATGCTTTTCTTTTGTTTTATATCTTTGTAGCCAGAATTGTATAAGAAAATCTGGCTTTTTTATATTCCTTAATATTGTTCTCTTTCTAGTTTGCACCTGAAAGGAATAGGCATTGACGTGCTTCTAAAGTGATCCTTGTAAACTAGAGCAAGCTACGTCCGTACAGTAACTGTTGTTCAATCTTAACTAATTTCTATGTACTTTTTGTTGCAATGATTTGTATATTTATCTAGTCAGCCAAACTGCTTCTTTACGTGAAATTTATTATTCCTAGGTGTGCATTGCTTGTGAGTTCATTAATTTATATTTGATTTTAAGATTGGAGAAGTTGGAGATTATATATATATGTATGTACCTTAAGAATTCATTTTGCATTGTCAATAAAACTATAATTAGATATTTTAATTAATAAAAAAGAATTAAAAGAATTAAAACAAGCATGCTCACTTGTCTTCATGAACAGGCATCCCCCATTCCTCATCATTATTATTGGATATTTGTTTTAACAATTGATCAGAAAAGAAAAGCACATATATGAACACTGCGTGCAAATTAATGATCAGTGATCAAAAGTAGTAATCTAATCTTCAAAATTTTCACATTTGAACAAATCTTAAAGTAGTAATCTGCTTTCAAGAAAACCATTAACCCTGAAAATAATGATAAACTTCCTCCTTTATCACTGTCGTAGATTATACACATTCTTTAGAACTCTTGTACATGTGAAACAAATCAAATGATTTGCAAGATCAAATATAGACATGCAAAAAATTCTAGTGAATCAGATTTGGTAGGATCATAGTTAAGAAAGGCACTCCGGAGGCAAAGGCATGCACCTTTATGCATGTTAGGATCATAGTTGTCTATATTCTAGTGAAATATAGACAACTCATCAGTTTCTTGATTAAAATTTGATCCATTAGGTATAATATATATATATATATATATAGTAAACTGATCACCATATTGTGTATGAAACATAACAGAAAATAAAGATAAGAATTTGAAGCCAAACAGATAATAGTATTCATGTGCATGACAAATAAAATACAGAGTTATTAAAAAAATAAAAATCAACTTACAGTTCTGTGCAATCAGGGCATTGATCAACACCAAATCTGAAAAATAGCACCTGTAAATAATTTTACTGTAAATGAATAACTTTGACAAAAGAGATGATAAACTAAACCAAATTTAATCAGAATTGAAGTATTCAAGTTTGCTTTAAAACAATTAGACCGAAATAACTTACAAGCTTGAAAAAAAATACACGTTTAATCATCCATGCCACCTATAGGGAAGAGAAAGACAACAATTCCCATACACTGATAAAAATGAATGGCTAGAATATCAAACATTGGGCACAAAATTAATCTGGGAAATCAACATGCTAACATACAAAAGTAATAGTTAAATTTCACGAAGAAAAACAGTTCAGATCAAACCAAACAATAATAAGAAAACCTCATGCATTAAAAAGCAATAATAAGAAAGATGTGAGGATTAAAACAAAGTGGAAAGCGAACCTATCACCCTTCTAATGATCAGATCCTTCCAAGAACTCGGGTGAGCTCCAGCAACCTAAGAGAAGTTCAAGTTATCAGACAACAATTAAAAGATCAACAAATAGGATAGTAGGTCATTCGTCCTGCCCAGAAAAAACAGAGAAGAAAGATCGGAGAATTTCAACTCCGATGATCTCCGGTGGCCCTCGAACAAGTGGTGGGGAATGCAACCCAAGCAAGCCCAGCGCGAGGCCGAAGTGGCGGGACAAGATGGACGCCACCCAATCCGTGCTTTCCTGTGGCTTCAATGGGGGTTGGGGATTAGGGTTTGTTGGGATGAAGAAGGGCCTTTGGAATTGGGCGAAGGGAGAGGATAACTTTCATAGGAGCTCAAGAAAGAATTGTTCTCTTCTTAATTTTAATTAAAGAAAATAAATCATTTTCATTAATGTAAAACTTATTGATACATTGTAATAAATAAATAAATAAAATTATATCCAAAACATACCTAATGTAAGAAAATTAATATTATAATTATAATTTTTTAATGTGGAAATATATATTTAATGACTTATATTTATGTTCTACATACAAAATAGGTTTAACAAATATGTTTCCTGAATGATGTGGATATCAAGTTATCATTCTGACAACATCCATGTTTTTTTCTCTTTGCCTCTTCCTTTTAAAAAAAAAAAATTAAATTTCTGTTTATCATTTAAATATTAAATTTAAACACTTGATTCCAAACGGTAAACTGAAAACTCCTGCCCTAAATCCTAAATCGTAAATCGCAAACTTCCGTAAGAGTTGTGGTTTATTGCTTAGGGTTTAGGGCTTAGGTTTTAGGATTTAAGATTTACTGTTTAGAGTTTAAGATTTTATGGTTTAGTGTTTAGTATTTAGGGTTTAAGTTTTCGGAATTTTAGGTATAGGATTCTATAGTATTTGGGTTTAAAATTTTAGTATTTTAAATATGATTTTATAATTTTTTATAATTTTAAGAATTTAGGAATTTTTAAAGTTTGAATGTGAAGTTTATATAGAAAAAATGACGTGGATGATGACGTAGGCATCCACGTCATTTGGAAAACCTACACCGTAAATACGTATCTACAAAACTTTGTTCATGATTTTATTAAAATATTATGTTTACATATTTGGCATAACATTTTGGCACGGTATAAATAAATTATTAAAATTATATATTTAGCACATTATTTAGTATGGTATAAATAAATTGTATTTGGCAGGGTATTAGTAAAATTTTATATTTACATATTCGCCATGAATTTGGCACAATATAAATAAATTATTATATTTATATTTTTGGCATGGCATCTGGCATCATCTTAGTTTTTATTATATTTACATATTTTCATGACATTTGGTATGATATAAATAAATTATTATCTTTGTATTTTTGGTGTGGCATTTTGACATGGTATAAATAAATTATCTTTTTTATTTTTGACATATAATTTGGCACGGTATAAATAACTTATTATATTACATATTGGCATGGTATTAATAAATTATTACCTTTGCATTTTTGGCACAGTATCATTAAATTATTATATTTTCACATTTTGCACGACATTTAGTACAATATCATTAAATTATTATATTTTCATATTTAACAAGACAATTAGGGTGCGTCGTCCTGTTTATAAGGCCATTTGGAACTCTCTGTGTCCGCTGAAAGTCAACATCTTTAATTGGCTCACTTGGAAGAACAAAATCCTCTCTTTGGAAAATTTGGCCAAGAGAAGATGTAACAAGCTTCCCACCACTACTTGTGTGCTTTGCCACTCTTCTTGTGAATCTGTAGATCATCTGTTTCTTCATTGTCAGTTTCCGAGGTCTATTTGGAATATCTTCCTTCAACTTTTTGATCTACCCGCTACCCCCACATTCTTTGGTGGATTTTTGATAGGTTTGGTGGTTCAGGATTCGTCTTGCTCTTCGATCCCTTGGGGCCCTTCTGGTCAAGGCGATCGTTTGGAACATTTGATTAGCTAGAAATGATTGCATTTTCAATGATTCTCTACTGCCTTCACATCTTGTTATCTTAAAGATTGGACATGTACTGATCTCTTGGTTTTCTGTAGCCCCTGCTGCCCAACAGGTGAAGTTTGAGGAGCATTCTTCATCTCTTCGTCGCAGTTTGGTTTTCCCGGAGCACTGGGTCACTACCATCGGTGGAGGTTCTCTCGATGATGAGGTCTATGCTAAAGACACGGGCTAGTTGCTCGGGAGAAGACTGGTTTGTCGCTGGGGGTCGACCTTCACCATAGTGGGCATGTTTTGTCTTTTGTTGTTACCTCTTTTGTGTCCACGGCTAGTGGGTCTGTTGTATTTGTCCTTGTACGTTCCGCCTGTGTTGGTGGTTGTTTTCCCTTTCTTTGAGTAATGAATGTGGTTTATATACATTTTCAAAAAAAAAAAATTATTGATTAGTTGCAAATCAGCTTTACCCCTTCTATTGGTTGTCAGAGGTATTTTGATTAACTCTAAGCTTTTGCAATTGTTGTACTTTTCATCCAGTCTTTCCTTCCATTTTATTCTGTACTTTTCCTTTTCTTATTTACTTAACTTATTTTTTTATATTTTGAGAAATGTGAGTAAGATCTTGAAAGCTCAACCTCTCATTTGGAGACTAACTGCTAGCTTTTGTTGTTTTCCTATTGATAATTCTTTTAACTATGGTGGCTACTTAGATAATTCTGAGTGTCTGTTTTTCTTTCTTCTTCTTAGTCTGCCATTTTGACCATGCTATTGCTTTATGTATTTTTTCGGTAGTAGCATTGTTTTAGTACTGTTACTGTCATGATGTTTGATATTGGTTTGATCAATCTACAGGTACTATGGGCCATGTGGCTCATGGAAAATCAACTGTTGTTAAAGCTATTTCTGGTGTTTAGGTAAATAAATTTATTTGATGTTTTTTCTTGTTGGTACTCCCAGACATTGGAATGTTTATTATTTTTATTTAATTGAGTCTTGATGAAGTAATTGAGGTTATCTCTGCAAGTTCACTTTGGTTTATATGTATCAATTTCATGCTAGTAATGACTAAATGTTGTATATGCTCGCTAAAATCAATTTCATGCAAGGTATCATTTCATTTAATTTTCTTTCTAAAAAAAATAGAAGCCTAACCACACATCCCTCAGTTGTGTTTTTTATCCTTGTATGTTCACTAAAGTTGTCTATTGTTACAGCAGATATTGTTTATATTCCCTGAAGTCAGGTTTTGGTTCTTAATATTATCAAAATTGCAATGAACTAGGCCTTCCCTAATGTTATCAGTGTCTGAATGATTTGAATGTTTTTCTTCCAAAATTTGTACTTCATGAATGTCAATTTTTTCTATTATCCAACGCTTTTAGAAGAATTATGTCACTGCATTGAATAAGATTCTGTTCAAAGAGAAAAAGTATTAGACAAAATGAATGAGCTTTCTCAATCTGTAGAAACTCAGAGTTCAGAGCAACATAACTTCTTCACTTAAACATTAACCAAAAGAACCAGAACATACAGATACTCCAAAAAGATAAAGAAAATGAAACATAATGCAACTACTATATGCATAGTACAAGCACAACAATCACACCATCACTTGTACAGTCTTACATCCTTAATCTATCTGCCATTACCTGGATACTTGAGTGCATGAGAGAATTCCCGTACGTGCATGCGTTGTAGATCTTAAACATGGTCCCAAGATGCTGACCATCCCTTACATTACACCACATCTTCAAGCCATGCTTCATTCAATAGCTTCAGTCAACTCCAACAAATCCCCCATTGACTGAAGGTCACAAACACCTAATAGGCTTCTCATCAAAACATGTTTCTTTACTATCAATGCCTTGGTAAGTATGTCAGCTTGCTGGTCCTCTGTATTGCAATGCTTCACAACTATTGTCCCCTCACTGATTAGGCTTCGAATGAAGTGAAACTTGATGTCTATGTGGTTTGTCCTACCATGGTGTTGAGAATTCTTCGCAATGGCAACCGCTGATTTGTTATCACACCAAATGATAGTTGGTTTACTTGTATCCAAATCACAGTCTTAAATGATTTTCCTAAGCCATAGGCATTGACAAGCTACTGAAGACATTGATATATATATTCGGCCTCGGTTGTAGAGAGAGCAGTTACTTCCTGTCTCTTTGACATCCATGTGATTACTCCTGTTCCCAAACTAAAAACAAAACCTGTGGTGCTATTTCTATCATTCATGCTGCCCCAATCACTATCAGAGAAACCCACCAACTTGCACTCATTTGTAGATGTATAATTGAGTCCAAAACCCACTATCCCATCGAGATATATGAGAACTCACTTGGTTGCACTAGAGTGGATTTTAGTTGGCTTGTTCATGTACCTAGATAAAACTCCCACAGTGAATGAGATATCTAGCCGAGTGTGTGTTAAGTAGATTAATCCACCAATTAGACTTCTATATCTTCCACCATCAGTGTCTCTAGAACCATCATCACATTGGAATCTCTCATTCGTGCACATTGGTGTTGGAGAAGCTTTGCAATTAAACATATTAAACCTTCTCAATAGATCTAAAGTGTACTTTCTTTGTGTTACTGTGGGCCCCACCATTGTTTTTGGGGTAAATTGTAACATTAATTGGGAAGTTACCTTTAACATGGTTTTAAATTTTGTATTTTAATTTTTCAGTTTTATTTGAAACCCTAGCCTCTTCACCTCCTTCCGTCTAGATCACTATTTGAAATAAATAAATAAATAAAATAAACCCTTTTATATTCTATTTTTTTAGTTTCCAAACCCTGTCCGTATGTCTCCTCATTTCTTCCGATATAGATTCTCATTTGGATTAAGAAAGAAGGAGAAATCTAGTCTCTTTCCTTTTCTCCCTTTTTGGTGTGTGGTGCGAGAGGCAAGGATAGGGATAAGTCTCTTCGTCAAGGGATTTATGTCACTTTCATTGTGAGGTAAGCATTCTCTTCTTAGGATCTAAAAGCTAAGTGGTGAAATTCTTTTTATCTCCTAGATCTTGTCGTGGCATTGCAAAATGTTCTTGTTTAGGGTTATGATATGTGCTTAGTGGTTTGATTATTGCATGATAAAACTGACCATTGCATAGTGGATTTTCTACATTGATTTGAGTGCTTGTTGTTGCCTTCGTTCATGCACAAATTCTTTATGTTTTAAAAATATTGTTATTATTATTATTTTTGGGGAAAAAATCAGATTTTTTTTTCCAAATTTTTTTTATTTGAATGTGGATTTTCAATTAGTGTGCTGTCGTCTACTAATTTAGCACACACACACAATATATATATATATATATATATATATATATATATATATATATATATATATATATATATATATATATATATATATAAATTAAATTGATAGGTTCTAATGGCTTCATGTTTTATGTAGAGTTGTCCGAATCTTTTATATTGATAATATATATGTTTTTTTTATTATAATGAAGCATAATTTTGTAATTTTTTTTATTTTATTAGTTAGTAGAGTGCAGATGCTACTGAAATTTTATGATGATAATGTCATTGATTTTTTTTTATTAGAAACTATTCTTGTACGGTAGATGCTTTTGTGGCCTGAGTGTAAGAAAAAAAAATTGAAAATTTATGTATAGATGACCAGTTGAAGTTTTGTGTGCTTTATTTAGAATATATATTAAATTGATTTGAGGATTTAGATACTGTGTTAATTTGTTTTGATTTCATAGGGATTAGTGGAGAAGTTTTGTGTGTGAATAGTTAACACACACACACATATATATATATTGGATTGTTAGATGTTTAAGTATTATGATAGTTAGTATAGGAATTTGATCCACTGTATATCCCTGGGTATTTTTTTTGCATGATTAGCGTCTTAATACCTTTGGGATATGTTCTCAAATAGGATATTCTGTGGAAGCCTAATTTCGGAGTGCATTTAATTTTTGGCGTTAGACAGGTAAGTAAACCACATATATATATATGTATGCAAATTTTTGATTTTTGAAAATGGTTTACATAGTTATTTAATTAATTTAGATTTTACTGTTTAGAAAACAAAAACCATTATTATACTATTCACAAATTATTTATTGAGTATTAATATTTTTCCTATTGATGATTACTTCCAAATATGTTGATGATATTTAATTTATGATATTTTAGCATCGTACGGATCATATATATTTGTTAACTTGATATGAGTTTTCATTTGCTTGTCATTTGTTTATTTTATTTTATTTTTATCAAATTATTAAAAGAAAAGAAAGAAATGTTGTTGAATGTAGAATAGTTTCAGAATATATATATATATATATATATTATAATCTTATTTATGTAAACAATATTGATTATTTATACTAATTGATATTGTCACATATTGCCTATTTAATTATTATTTTGCTAAATGTGTTATTGTTGATATAATTGGAATTATTTTGTTAGAAAATGGGATCACTGAATTTCAGTATTATTGCATTGACGATAATTTTGGACTAGACGTACTTTTGCTATTGAAACTCGTAGTCCCCAATTAACTGTGCAATAACCCTGTCACTGGGAGTTAAACACTGACCGTGTCGACACGTAATTCTGACATAGAAACTATAGTTTCGCACCATTCCATCGGTGAAGAATAACGGCTTCTGATATTCTGGCTCGGGACACCGAGGGTAAATATATGAGTTCTGAAATCTGACTCGGGTCACCGAGTTTAAGTAGCTGATTATATTTGGAACTGGGTCATCCCTTCTCGGCTACTGACTTGCCGGCGAAATCCGTCATCATACCTCTATTGCAAACTCAATTCACGAGTACACACGTTCGAGAGGTTGGATCATTTGGGTCTTCTCGCCCATTCTTGAATTTTGAACAATTTATCTGTAGACTTATTTTGAATTTGCAATTCTATTTAACTATTAATATATATATATTTCAATTGTATTCATGTGAGCCTATTATTGTTCTATGTTATCAGAATATAAATGAGAACTGATCAGGAGTGGATGTATAATAGACTTACACACAGACATAGATTCATTAACCCTGAATTTTTGGTTGGGGTAGAGTCATTCATCCAATACGCTTATTATCAACCGAGATTTATGGATGGTGATAAAATAAGATACCAATGTTGTAAATGTCAAAATCGAAGGTATGAAGACATTGATAATGTGAAGTTGCACCTTCTAAGAAATGGGTTTACTCAAGATTATCACCAGTGGGTATGTCATGGGGAACCTTTGGTATATGCAAATTGTAGTGAAACTCAGTGCAACCCTTCGAGATTGCAAGATGTGGAAGGATCAAGTTCATACAAGGACATGATTATTGATGCATATTATGATGCAAATGAAGAGGAAATGTCAAACCCTACAACTCAAAAATTGTATGACATGCTTGATACAGCAGAAGAACCTTTATGGCCTAGATGTGAAGCGCACACTCAATTATCTGCTGTTGCAAGATTATTAACAATAAAATCTGAGTTTCACATGTCAGAGAGGTGTTATGATGCTGTATTGCAATTTATGTCAGAGAGGTGTTATTAGCTATATGTGCTTGAATCTATTTTGAATATGTATTGCAATTTAATGTCTTTGCAATGTTTAATATAATCTTTCATACTTGGTTATGATAGATTGCAATTGTTATTTTTAGCATATTGTAGTAAAATTTACTGATTATTCTAAATGAATGATTTAATACAGGTTTTTGTATTATAATTTATAATTTAATTTAAAATAAATAATTAAAACTTTTTTTTATATTAACAAGGGATTACCCAGGGAATAATCATTTTTTTCAAATTTTATTACTCATGGATTACCCAGGAAATAATCCCTAAGTATATTTAGCAAGGGATTACCAAGGGTATGATTCATTACTGCTACATCTAAATACTAACGAATTACCCAGGACATAATTCCTAGTAAATATTACCCAGGGATTACCCAGGGACTAATATTTCAATTTTTTAAAAATTTAGCAACTGATTGCCTATGAAAAATCCCTTGCTAACATTATCTAGGGATTTCCCAGGAAAGGTTTCAAAGCAAATTCCTTGTCTATGACGAATCAATTAACTTAAATTACCCAGAGATTTCTCAGAAAATATTTCGAAGCAAATTCCTTGTCTTGGATGAATTGATTAACATTAATTACCCAAAGAATTTATTATTTACCCACGGAATAATTCGTTGCTATTTAGCAAGGGATTATAAAATCCCTGGGTAAATTATTACCCACGAGGATATTACCTAGGGATGTTAATCTCTGGGAAATCCCTCGCTAATGAATATTACCCAGGGATTTTACAATTTTAGCTAGGGAATTGTCCCAAGCTAATTGATGTTTTTCTTGTAGTGTTAGTTTGACTTGAGGACTTCTTGGATTGATAGTAAATGACTACGTTTATTTATTGCTTGATGGTTACAAATGTTCAATGCATATGAAAAAGCTGAACTAGGCAGATATGTTATCATGCTATCTTTATGTCTAGAAGATGAAACTATCTTGAGTAAAGACTAAAGAGTGATATAGGGGAATGGTTAGTTAGGAGAAAAGGCTAAATGGAGGTTCCCTGCAGGGGGAATCTGTTGCAAAATCAAAGCCATAGGAGTAAGTTTCCATTAAATAAGTAAGACATGTTTTTTGCTTTTTTGGTGCTCAATGTCATGATAAATTTGTTTAGGTTTCATTAGCATGCCAATGTTCAGAGTAGTTTACACTTGGATGTTGTGAATTCATTATCAATTTGCACGATGAATCCCATGCTTTAACTTTTATGGCCATGTAAAATATGCTGAGTAAATCTATTTATTCTTCATAGCCAGTTTCTTTTAAGTAAACATACTGGAGAATTTTGCTTATTTACCCCATTTTTGTTGTTTCTAAGCATGCATCACCGGTGGACTTCATGAAACCGCAAACAAGTACTTTTATATATAGCTAAATCCGCATTGCTTAATTATTTTATTCTATTTTCCCCTTATCTTATAATGATCTATCTTTACAACCCAAATCTTCTAGGTATATTATGGACCCCACCATGTTATTATAATTTTAAATAACATGTTATACCTTATCCTTAGCATCTTTCTTTATAAAAATGGTTTTAAATTTTTTTGTCTTGTTAATTCGAATTTCAGCCACGTCTCGCAAGCCTCTCGCTTTGACGACCATGCCTTGGGATAAGAAAGAAGCATCTATAATTGTTACACCACCTCTGGTTTCTTGATCCCGTCTGCATTAAGGAACAGAGAAGTTTCTTCATTCACAGCTTTTGATTTTTCTCCACAAATTTCTTCTAAGGAGAGGAATCACAGGTGTGTTATGCATTTTTGCTATTAAATTCGTAGTTATATCTCTTAGGTTTAGGGTGGTATGGGTTGTAATTCATTGGATACGATCTAGTTTTTCTTGATCCATGCCTTGTTTGATTGTCTCTACTTGTGTACTATGCTGGATTAGGGCTAGGTGAAGCTTGTGATCATCTGCATAAAATTCTCTCTCAAACTTATCTAGGGCAATTTGATATTATTTTGGGTAGATAGAGAGAGGTTTAAATTGCTAATCTTGCATAGCTTTTAATATCATCTCTTCATTCTGTGTTCAGAGCATTATATATTATTTCTTATTATCAAACAATGACTAGCACAATTAAACCGAATCCATGTTCTTTTCTTGTAGGGTTAGTGAGTGCTTTGGGGTCTTCAATTTGAGAGGATATAAATTATATCTCTATAGTGAAAGGAGCAGGCACTTTTGGACTAAGTTTTTGTTCAACATGCCATTGCTTTAATTGTATGCAGTAATGGTGATATTTTTGTTGGTTAAACCTGTGTCTTGTTTTTACTTCGAATGATACTCCAAGCCTTCATATATTCTTAAAAAATTGGTGAGCCTTAGGTGTAGCCTTTTCAAGCTTGATTTCATTTCTAATTGTTGTTAGTTCGTTTTGAATGGTTGGGCTTAATAGATGGGACCGGTTCTTCATCTCTAAATAGTCTATTGCTGGTGATTTTTTAAAGGTGTCATCTACCCATTGTTACAGTGACCTAGTTAGAGTATTATTGCCATGTTCTCCTGTGATTGTGAATTTTCTTTGATCCTGAATATATTCCTATTACTTAGGAAAGTAGGATTTCTGACAGGTTAATGTTGAAGGCACATGGGGAAGTAGTTTTCCATGAACGGCTTGCCTTATAAAATCTTCACTGGTTGCCTGCTTGTAGGGATCTATAGTGTTTTTCTTCATATTTATGTTAGCATTTGATGTGATGTTCATGAAAGGGAGAATTCTGAAAAAGCAAAAATGGCCATGCATGCATGAGATAAATTATCTTGCCATATTTTATTACTTCTAGCATTATATCTTGTATACCACTAGTTAAGTAGAGTGAGTATTTTCCTTTATTTTGACTGACAAAGCATTGATTTGTTGAGATTGACTTTTTACAACTTCCAATGCTCTATGATTCTCTTAAGATCTCATATATAATTCCTTAATCATTCCAGTTTGGGTTTAGTCTCGTCTTAGCCATGTTAAGGAAACCCATGTTTTTCTCTGACTTGGTTATTGTGGCCATTAGAATAGAACTCATAGATTGTGAGTGCATAGTGCTGACGAAATTATGTTATCATTAATTTCTTATAGGATAAGATGCTCTGGAAATTATGTTCAGTAGCACTCATTAAATCTGGTTATTGATACGGATGTAGTTTTTGATTTTTTGAAATTTAATCTCAATATAGGGTGTTTCAAGGAAGCTTGATTCAGTATAACGCATAGAATTTATTGGGCATCAATCAAATAAGTAAACAACATATAAATCTGTATATATGTATATATAAATTTTTTTATTACCAAAAATGATTTACATAATTATTTAATTACTTTGGGTTTTATTGTTAAAATCATTCATGATATTATATTTAAATGTTTTGGATTTTAAGATACTATACCTATCATTATTTTCAAAATTTATAAATTTTTATTTGCTTATTTGATTCTAATACTTTATTTAATTACAGATTTTAGGTTTAATTTGGCAACCACTATTCTGTTAATGTACTATATTCTCATTTTGTTTTGCTTTGAACTTCTAGAAGCACTTGTTACTTAAGTGTTGAATGGCTTTGAAAAATCATGATTTATAATCTTGATTATGCATCCAGTTATTGATTATTTATATTCTAATAATTCTTGTTGCATATTAGCATTATCTTATTTTGAAATAATTGAAATTATTTTCATTAGAAAAACAGGATCACCAAATTTCAGTATCTCTGCATTGACAATAAATTTTGAAACCAACATATTTTGATATAGTAACTTGCAGTCCCCAAAATAACTTTGTAATAACCCTGTCACTAGGGGTTAAACACTGACCATATCAACATGAACCTCTGACTCTGATAATAAACTATAGTTTTGAACTATTCTGTCATATTTGGGATTAGTGAGATCATTTAAACGGACTCGACGCCCTTGATAAGAGAATCCCATCCACAATTGGTTGTAATCAAATAAAATGGGTCCCAATTAATTATCGCATCCACTGAACCCCTAAGACCACATCCACATCGTAGATGGGTAACAGAATCAAATCAACGGCGAAGATTGCGTCTTCTAGCTTGAGCTGGACTCTACTGCATCCCTCCCCCTCATGAGGGCATCACCATTTCTCACGGTAACCTTCAAGTGGGAAAACGGTTGCAAGATGAGGTTTAGGTGAGTCGCCAAGCGAGATTGGATGAATTTGTTCGTCGAACCACCGTCGATAAGCACAATGACATCCTTTCCATTAATAGACCCGGCCAATTTTAGAGTCGAGGGAACGATCTGTCCCATGAGAGCATGGAAAGATGCTCGGTGTTGGTTCCATGTAAATGCTCTCCTGAGTGATCTCTGTTGTCGGTTGTGGTTGTGCAATCCTGTTCCACCATTAAACAAAGAAATAGAGTAGGTTTGCATTTATGACCTGGAGTAACTTGAGAATCGCAATTGAAGCAAAGACCCTTCGCTCGTCGAGCTGCCATCTCAGCAGGAGTGAGGTGCTTCATTGGTAAGGGAGGAGGCCGGGAAACAAGCAGCTGATGGATAGGAGCTAGTGGGTGAGGAAAGAAAGGCCGTGGCATAGCTTGACGACTGGCATTCAATTTGTCTTCAACGGCCAGCTTTGCCATCCCAACAGCGTCATAGAGATCCATAGGTTTCAGTATGTAAAGTTCTTGCTGAATGTCGTCCTTCAGCTCAGAGAGGAAGCAATTTAAGAGGCTTAGTTGACTTAAGCTGATAACACGAGTAGAAAGGCACTCAAATTCATGCAAATAAGCATCAATCATCGTCACTTGCTTCAATTTAAAGAGACTGGCCTCATGATTGACAAATGATGATAGCCCGAATCACAACTCAATTTTTCAAGCAAAATCATCCTTGTGAGAGAGCTATGCGGTGGCCTGAAGCCACTGAAACCATTGTAAAGTGGAACCCCCCATATAGAAGGTTGCAATCGTAACCCGTTGATCATCAGGAGTTTGGTGGAAAAAGAAATAATGATTGATCTGGAAAAGCCAGCCCAGTACGTCCTCGTCGGTGAAGATGGGGACCTCGAGTTTTGGTAGATGAGTAGATGGAAGGGAAGTGGGTGATTGTATGGTCAGTAATGAATGTTGAGATGGAGTAAAGGAAGCAGGAAGAGGAAGTAAAGGAGGTTGTACTGAAGATGGGATGGATGGAGACGAACCTTTGTCCAATTGTTGTGTTTGACCATCATCTCCGCCATTACCGACTGTTACACCACCAGGGAACTACGGAGGATGTCGAACAATTTGGAGTGACTCTTACGAAGAAGATCAAAGGATTCTAAGTGGTGTTATACAGTAGAACAGAGAGATTCGATCTTCGAAAACACCGAATCATGATGGGCGACATAATCGGCTAGCGCTGAGAGTTGATCATCAACAACGTGAGCTCTAGTTACCATACCATCCTCATAGCGTCAGTGAAAGCACCAAATTGATGTAGAATTTGGGATAATTTTTGAGAATTTTCAGAGAAGGGAGGTGGAAGGAGAAGAAGGAGAAGAGAGAAGCAGAAGATGGGGAGAGAACAGAGGAAGATACGAGAATTTCAGGCTAAAAGATGCCTTTCATCCATCCATTTCTCATTTATATAGGCGATCCTTACAATCATTGTAACAGGCTGTCACTGCAGCAGTTTGTCACTATAGCGAGTTATGACCAGTATTTTACTATAGTGAGTTACATACAGGCATTGTTATAACCAATATTTCACTGTAGCAGTTTTTCACTGTAGTAACCCAGCACTATAGCAACCCGAAAACAGTCCTTTAAATTCTCTCATTTTTCTCTTCTTCTTTCCTTCTCCCCCTTTGTTTCTTCATGTTGGCAGAGCATCCAAGCCCTATAAAATTGGCCGATGAATTTTTCCTTTGAATCAAAGCCTCAAACTTCTTCCTCTCAAACTCTTGAGTGTGGTAAGGCTTTGATCCAAGGTTTTTTATTCATATTTTTCTCGTATTTTTCTTGTTTTTGAAATCTTTGAAACCCTAGAAATAAACCATGGTTTGAGTTTTTTTTAGGGTTAAATCGAAGCCCTCGATCTTGTGATTCGTTTTTATGTATGTTTGTCAAGAAATTTCGTGATTTGGTGTTGTAAATCATCAAGAAACCATTGTTTTAGGGCCGACTTTACTGTAGCGAGTTCTTGGTTACTGTAGCACTTCTTGGTGATTGTAACAATCATGATTATTGTATCAGTACTGTAGTACTAAAGTTTTTGGTCTTTTCTTGTATTTCTTTGGACCTAATTGAAGCACATGACATTAGGAATTCATTGGTAACCTAAAAATCAAGTTTTTAGTCAACCCTAGGATCAATTTAGGATTGTTTGATAGAAGTCCAACTTGGGTTTCTTGTTTAACTTTTATATTAATATTTGTTGTGTTTTGTTATGCTTTGGCAAGGAGGTTAAGCATTGGCTCGAGGCAAGGATCGAGTAGATGATTACCATTTAGGGAAAGTGGTATCATCAAAGTTGTGAGTGAGATTACTTATGCGTAATTCTACTAGAAGAATACCTATAATTATTCTATATTGCGAAGTAAAGTTTTATTTTTTTTCGATGCTTAAATCAAGGTTTTGATTGACTTAAAATGAGTTTATTTAGTGATGTTTCATACTTGAAAAGCATTATTGTTCAAAGGAAAGGATTTTCGGATTGTTACTTGATTCGTAAGTTGTGCGTTGATTTATGTTAGCATCTTTGGATATGCTTGTGTTTATTATTTTCGTGGAGAAATGGCAGATATTTTGGATATGGATTATTGTCCTGGTTTTGAACTCCTCTTTGCAAGATGCATAGTTGTATTACTTAGTTGATGACATCCTACTACAGTAGATGGTTTTCACGGCCAGCCTGTTGAGGTGGCATAGAAGACCAGCAGACTTATTAATCTTGTTCAGGTAGGAGTGTAGAGTCCTGACTGGATGTTCATCGGGAAATCGGGATCACCACACGGTGGATCGATCGGTTAACGTTAAAGACATGGGTTCCTTTATGGCTCTGAATCTAGCCGCGGCCACGGCGAAGGTTTAGAGAGGTTTCTAGACCATGTTGCGTTCCTTTTGTAGTGTTATATTCAATTTGTGGTTTTGGCGATGAGTATCTGTTTTATGGATTTTGAGACTTATATTATACAGTTGTTATATATATATATATATATATATGAGTGGAACTGTTATGATCCATTTGCATTATTATAAAAGTTTAGTTTGATGTTTAACTTGTTTTGTTGTTCAAACCCTTGGTCTTTCATGGATTTGTTGTTGTAAGGGTAGAAAGGCTTTCTTGACACTATCTTTTGTTATATTGAATCGATGCTTTCTATTATTTATCTATGTTCTAAACTATTGGTATTATTAGTAAAGCATTATTTTGGTTAGATATACAGTGTATTTTGGTATATTCTTGTAGTATTGTGCTAACCTACTCACTGAGTTACGTTAGTTGCTCATCCCCTCTTTCCTCTTCCTAACCTTTTGCAGGTAATAGGTGCGACGGTGTGGCAGTGTGCTAAGCATTTGTAACTGCTCTCTTTGTTGCATTTCCTTTCAGTTCGTGTATGTTTATTCTATTCATGTGTATGTTGTTGAGACTTGGGATCCACTAGTTTGTAGACAACCTTATTATTAGTTTGTAGTATACAACTCTTAAAGCCTTGGTGTATCCGCTTTGCGCTGTTGTTGTTATTGTTGCTTGCCTGTACGTTTGTGGACCCTTCTAATTCTGTGCATTATTGTGGTTGATGTTTCCCTTGCGTATCTTTGACTTTTTCTATTTTTTACTTGTTGTTTGAGGATGTTGATTCCCGGTGTTTTGTCAGCCTTGCCGTGACTTAAGGGTTAAGTGGCGGAGTGTCCCTCCTCGGGATGTCACGGCGGTTGTCGCGTCTCGGGGCCCATGGGTCGGGTCGTGACAGGCATTATATCAAACATCTTACATGTAAAGACAGTAGGGGTTATGTAACAACCTTGCTAACTAATTGATTCCCTTTAATTACAGCCATACATCACTATACTATTAATTCCATACTGAGAATTAAGAATGCTATGACATAACATAATCTCTAAATTTAGTGTGCGAATGTCCCCGAATATTCCGCATGGTATTTGTATTTTTGGTACTGTATTTGGCACGGCATTAATATATTAATATATTTATATTTTTTCCACGGTTTTTGGCATGGTATAAATATATATTTATTATATTTATATTTTTGGCACGGTATTAATATACTATTATATTTGTATTTTGGCATGACATTTGACACGGAATTAAATATTATTATATTTGGGTTCTTGGCACGGTATTTGGTACTGTATTAATTAAAAAATATTTTTTAAAAAATCAAATACTATGTGACATGATTTGTTAGTTTCGTGTCAAATATTGTAACAAATTTGTTTCTTCTTCTGTGCCAATTTTTTCGAGCAGATTTGCAATTTTTCTTGTAGTGTATATAACCACAAAAGTATATATTCAACAATTATTCAATTCTACACATCTACAAAATATCACCTATAAATATCACCTATGTTATAGCAAAGCCAATCCTATTAATTTCTTAAAATAAAACATTTTTTAGTTAAATATATTTGATATCTCAGCTATATTATAATTGAGTATATATTTAATTATACTATCATTAGTAAATGATATCTACATTATAAAATACCACCGCTACAAATAATAAAATTATGAGTATATTAATAGTATTTTTAACTATTTGTTTGATAACGTTTTATAAATCCCATTTCTACATATAGTGCATATATAGTCCACATAAAAACATAAGTATTTAATAGTATATATATATAGAGACATGCATACCTTCTCTTGGTGTAACACCTTTAGAACCAAAAGAGGAAGTTGGTTCTCAAGCATAAGCATGTCCCTCTTTATGTGAAGTAGTTTGTTGTGTTGAGTTGCATGATCGCTGAATATGGGATCGTGTTTGGCGTAAGGAGCCTTCACGGGCTGTTTTTGATGGATTCGTAGAACTTCTAGCATGAAGCAACCATCAGTGATTATAAGTTCAATGAACTTGTCTTTATCTTGACACTCGTCTTCCAAAAATTTATAACATGCTTGCAAATCGTTCACATGGTTTTTCTCATCAATAAAATATTGTTGGGATGCCCAGCATTGACAAAAAAATGTATGAGTGCGATTTTTGTTTAGCTTTTGACCAACATCAAGTTTTGTTTACTGTGGTGGTACGTAGGAGCCGAAAGAAACAACTTGGGGTGTAAACTCATTAAAGCTTTTTATCATCTTAGTGATTGCGGGTACGTGATATATCGACCTTTTCTCCAATTGCTTTTCCTCATCGTCTGGATTGAGTTTCTTCACTCTCTCTCTTGAATCCTTGCCTCCCATGATTTTTTGTCTATTCACCATGTTGGTTCAGGGACGGTTATGATTGTGCACAAGGAGATTTTGGTCAGAAGTGTAGCAATTCAACAAGGAATTATCGTTTTCTATATACACACACTTGAAGTAATTAATTAAGAGATCTTCTTTATTAGCATCTTAATTGACCTTGTTAATTACCATCTTTTAAGTACGGGGCATTTTTTAATAGCATCTTGCATGTCTTTAATTGATGGGGCGTTCTTTGGAAGTACTAAAGTTAAAGCTTCATTTAATCTTTAACATTATATTTGCTTATGCAACTAACTATATCATCTTTGTTGGCAGTGATCATTAAAGGCATTTTTTTTTTTTAACAAAGGCAACAAGAACCGCACTAAAAAAAAATGGCAAGGGATTGATAGGTACGGTGTACATCATTTATGATGGCTTAACAACCCCCTACGAATTTATTAACTCGGCAGATATCACATGAGATGATTAAAGTCCTACCATGTGCTTGCCTAAAAGAAATTTTAGGAACCAAGCCGAGTTAATAAATCCCTGTTATGTAACACTGGAGAAGAGGAAAATGACACCATCTCACAGGGAACCTTGAATAATATTGTTACAGTATTTATATAATATTTTGCAATATATGCACAATAGTGCTATAGTACTATCGACCCAAGGGATTCACTATTTTCGTGACATTCCACTACACCAAATATAGTTATTTTTAATTATTAAAGGTTTGAATCTTCCAAACACCCTAGCTTAGTCATAAACCTCAAGACCTCTAACATCATTTTTATCATCTTTATCAAACTCTGGATATGTCTATTTATTTATTTATTTTTTATTTTTTTAAAAGATAGATAAGTCGTACACTAAAAAAGCAAGGGGGCATCTCAAATTATTAATCGAAATAAACAAAATCAATTAGCTTGTTTTTAATTGAAAGTACATTGCTAGCTTAAAAGCATTTTAATTAGGTTCACCACATCTGTACCTCGTAAACTTATTTGTACTATTTATGTTAGGGTAGCAAATTAATTTGGATGGAAAGAGTATCAGGTTAATGGATTACTTTATCAAGGGATCTTGTGGAGCATTTATTCATGATTTGGGTAGTGTTTAATGCTTTCTTTATGGACCATTTGATTGCTTTGGAATAACATGTTAAACAGTTCAACCTTCAAACTCATATAAAAGTAAAAGGATGTGAGGAGGTTCTGAAGGAGAATGAATGAAATATATATTTATTATCAAAATAAACCTAATAGGGGGAAAACATATATTTAATCTAAAATTAGCATGTTCCAAAATATTACATCCAAAATCCAATATTAATCCCTTATTTCTAAAAATATTTATTTTAAAAAATAATTATATTTGTATTGTTTTCCTTATCTTTGTTTTCCAGCACCACAGGATCATGAGCATAGTTTAATTTTTTCATTCTTTAAAAAAATTTTGATCAACAATTTAATTATATATTGCCAATTTTATTATCGCTTAAACACTGATTACTTGAGTTTTCTCGCTAATCCCTTACTACTCATGACTTACCCACCTTGAAGGAAGGAGCGAGATTAATTGGAATTATCTAGCTGGTTAGTGTTGAGTTTTGAGTACCCTTGAACATTTAAGATTTGAGTGAAATTTATTTTTAATGAACTTTAATCAATATTTTTGTATTTGTAGAGAAATCTAAGATACTACAAATCAACACTAACTAGCTAGATATATAAACATAATGGAATAACATAGAATTATCAGACAGAGTTTAACTAAATAAGGCGGAGGGCAAAAAATGCTTTTAGCTTCACTTTGCCTTTTGTTTTATGTTTTGTGGAATATTTTCTCTCTTTTCCTTTTGCTTTATGTTTTGTGGAATATTTTCTCTGTTTTTGATTGATTTTAAAAGAGAGTTACTTTATATTTCTCATTTTGCTTTTTTTTTTTCTTTATAATATTTATATAATTTTCACTTTGTTCTATTTTCATAAAAATAAAAATGTAATATTATTTCCACCCCTCCGTTTATATACTGAAGTGGAGTTATATATACATGAACAGACCCTATCTAAAAGTAAAGAATTTCGATAATATTGAAAAAGTTCAAAATTTACTACAATAACAATGTAAATAAACAAGTTTTTGCCTGAAAATATATTTTAACAGCTCGTAAATCACATGCATATATAAAGATGAGCCGAAATCACATTCCTGAGAGTTGTGAATAGTGGTTGTGTACGAGTGGTTCCAGCGGCCACGTGAGCACGACCTCGCCCCCATTTGTTCCACCGAGGCTTGTGCACGTCCCTGGGGTCTATAGTGGGTTCACCCCGCTCCTCTTCCCCCAAAAATCAAATCATCAGGCATGACTCATCACACACATAGGCACATAGCAAAATAAGATTTGTAGTAGATATATAGTTCCATCAAATCTCCTTCCCAAATATATATATCTAGGAAGTCAATCCAACAAACTGATCTCATATGATACAAAACAGCAAGCAGTATACATAGATAATTACTTAGACTAGTTCTTCTTCAAGGGATGGTGGTAGCCAAACACCGCATAAAATGTCTAGAACAAAGGTTAATACCAGTAGAACCACAGCAGCAATAACACTAAGGTAGTGTTTGGTTAGATGTACTTGAAAATGCAATGGATTTCAAATTACAATGTAGTTGTAATTACTGTATTTAAAAATACAAGGAGTGTTAAATCTAGTGTTTGGTTTGATGTAGTTGGAATGCTGGATTATAAAATTTTGTGTTTGGTTGGAGGGATTTATAAATATGAATTTGATATATGGTCATCTAATGTAAGATTACCTTATATTCAATGATCATTAGTATTTATTAATTATAAAATAAACAGTTATATATATATTATTATTATTAAATTTTGGTTGTGTTAGTTTAATTTATATAAATATTTCTATAATCAATAAAATAATTTTTAAAAATATCAAACCATAGAGAAATGAGTATCTTTCAGTAAATATATTTCATTTGTCTAATATTTATGTTAAATATATTATGCTTATCCCTCTAATTTAGTTTAGCCCTAAAAAATATTTATAAGCATATGTTGTGTAGTTTTATGATAAAAATAATATATTAAATTAATAAAATTCTTCTTTGGAATAACCCATAACATATTTTCATTTAAAAAATAAAATAATTAAATAATTAAAAATGATAAATTATCTAATTTAGGATAAAAAACTATATATTTTTTAAAATTTAAAATTAAAATAATTGTTTGGATATTATTTGTAGAGGATTTAAATTTAAAATAACACTTTTAAATATATTTAAACTGTTAACAAAATCAGAATATTTACTATTATATATATTTGATAAGTGGCTATAATGATGATTAAATAACCAACATCTAAACCTCACGTGACAATCATGTGAGACATATTTTATAAATTAAACTCCTGCACTTGGAACTATGACCAAATTGGACGTAGCTCAAAATCCATCAAATCCTTATGTCATTGTAGTTCAAACTCCTTTGACTTTTTCAAATCCATCTAAACAAACAAAGGATTTTCAATGATTTTGTAATTCTAACTACATGAAGTTCCAAATCATGTGAAACAAACACCACCTAAGAGTTTTCCAAGGTGTGTCGAAATATAAATCTAGGAGGTTAGCCAACCATCTCCTCCATTCCTTTCCACTGTATTCCTTCACCTTTTGTCGAACTTTTTCAATATAACCTTTTGAATCATGTATGATATCTTTACTGAGACTGTTTAGCAGAGCGGCAGCAACCTGGTCGCTTCCAACAGCCATATGGATGATTTTCTTGGAGTGGAGCAATTGCAAATCAGCAGGCGACTCAATTAACTCTCCCATGAAACAAACGTACGATGTAACCACATCTTCGAGGCCGATGTGGAGGTGCTTGAAGGCCATGACGTTGAGTAAGGAAGACTCTGTGGAGTCATCGATGATAAGGTGTGGGAGCTTGAGGATGCCTTTGTCAAAACTTATGCTAGTCATCTTATAGTTCTCTGATGGCTTGAATTGAATGAGAGACTCATGTAGCTTCACTACAGTGAGCATCGGCCCATTGCTTGCTCCTGTATTAATAAGGAGTTCACATTGTGGCTGCATATCGTTTTCTCGTGCACTTGAGCCAGAGTTATTGGTAGAGCCTACTGCTGCATTTGAGTTAGATTGAGGATGTGTTTCGATCAAGCCTTTTCTATACAAATCAAGAACGTGTAGTCCCAGATCAGGGGTTATGGACCCCACTCCCTGATTAGATCCCTACTGTTAGATATAACCCTGATTAGATCCCCACCCTTAGATTTACTTTAAATATATATATATATATATATTTAAATTTTAAATATCGCTATTTTATCTGTATTGTTTGATTTAAATTATTTTTCTTTTATTTTCTTTTTGAACCACGATCTCCACAACTGAGTCTTATCCTGTTGGGAGTTTGCGTACATTAAAATTTGGTAAGAGAACGTGTCTTCCTTTCTCTTTGATGGATTGCCTAGTGGAGATGACGACAAGATCCAGAATAGTAGGTAGGTGATCGTAGAATACCTACACCTTAGACAAGATTTTCTTTATGCTATCATCTTCCTTTTGTATTATGAGTTCTTTTTAAATCCTCAATTATAGCTATTAGGTCTTGTCAAATTATCATCATTAAGCATAATTTTCAAACCATGTTTATAATTTCTGATTCTGTTTTGCCTTTTGTTTTGATAATAGATCTTCTATTGATTTTTTTTGCATAATATGTTGATCTGTACTCACATCTTTGCCAGCATTAAAGCTAAGAAACTTTTTCTGTAAAAGGGAATTGCTTGTGGGCCGTGTAGTTTCACCTTTTTTGCATTGTTACACTTATCTATCTTTAATTTTGACACATTATTGAATGGTCTCCTAACCTCGGGTGAAATTCATATTATGCCTTCAAAATATTTTACACGGTTAGGGCAAAGGAATTGTGATTGATCTCATTTGATAAGTTTCAGATATCTGCTTTTGAAATAGCAGAAATTCCTCATCAATTTTAGAGATCATAGAGGCAGAATTTAGAGGACTGTAAAATAAGAGAATTGTAGAGTTTGATGTTATTTAACTACCTGCAAAATTTCAGATTTTATACACCTGTATTTTCTGAGATATGATTTTATTAGTAAACTATCTCGGATGGGATGCCTGTGCAGAATATCTAGATTGATGGGTATTTTTGATGGTCATAGATATTGATTTGGGTAATGTGAAAAATAGGAAAGTTGTTTATTTTTGAGTTATGAGGTTGTAATTAAAATTTCATTGCTTTTGGATTTGTAGGTTGAAAGATATGCATGTTTGAAAGGGATATGTCAGAATTATAATTTTGCAGAAATAGTTGGAAGTTCAAATGAATGTTATAATTTGAGCAGTTCTCTAAATAATGGGAATTTCGGGTATGTCATTGTCTTAGATGTCTATATTTCTCAGAATCTTGAAATTTATGATTTGGAAAATTATATGTAAAGTTGTGAGGGATTTAGTACTCAACAGTCATTATATAATTGTCATGTCTTTAGAGTGGATAATTGCTATTGTACCCTCGTAAGATCCATATTTGGGAGAGTATAGTGATAGTTTGATTTTTGGCATTTGTACCCTTCTAAAAGCTTTCTTGCAAATCCATAATTATTGTAAAATTCATTTTGTTAATGAAACTAATAGGCTACTTCCCAATATAGGGTATTCTGAGAAACTTGATTCAGTGTGAGATTTGGAGTTTTGGGCGGCGTTAATCAGGTAATTAATACTGCATATAAATGTATATGTATATATATAATTTCTGATTATCGACAATTTTGAAGCTATTTAAATTCTTTTAAAGCTTACTTATATAATATTAAAACATTTGTTGGGCTTTGATCCAGTTTCTGTTATTAAATACTTATTAAAGTTTTGAATTACTTTTCATTTCCCGAAACATGAATTGCCACATTCTAATCATGTATGTTATTCTTTAAATTATTATGTTTGTAAATTGTTTTGAATATAACTAAATTATTTTTACTGTAAACAAATGGGATCATGCATATGCTTGTATGTTTGCTTGACAAAATATTCTGCAAATTCTGTTCTGCCCTGATTTGTTTGAAATTCTGTCTGAATTTCTAAAATTCTGAAATTATGTTTTGTTTTTGGATAACAAAGTTATTTTTATATAAATACGTTTAGTCTCCATTTAACTAGGCGATAACCCTGTCATTGGGGGTTAAACACTGACCATGTCGACATGAAACTCTGACTCTGTTAAGAAATTATAGTTTCGCACCGTTCCGTCGGTGAAGAATAACGGCCTATGATATTCTGGCTAGGGTTACCGAGGGTAAACAAATGAACTTTGATATTCTGGCTCGGGTCACCGAGGGTAAACAAATGATCTCTGGTATTTTGTTTTGGCCATAGTGATTTGGAGACATATATTTTTGTCTGCTATTAAATTGTATTTTGATGAACCTCTTTGATTTCATGAACTACAATTTTGATAAATATTTGTAATACCTGATATGATTGGTTTTTCATTTTGAATTTCTGAAAATCTTTTTGGTGATCACTTACTGGGCTACCAAACTTATAATCTTGTTGTTGAATTTTTTTCAGATCCAGAGTGATTAATACAGCAGTCATCTTAGTGAGCTAGCGAGAGATTGCATTCTTGATCACTGCTAAATTTGAGTTGTCATTCTGTCTGTGTGAGTATGTGATTTATATATAGAACACCAGCTTGTATTTGAAGTTGGGAATTTTGAACTTTGTAAATTTTTTATATTGACTTTTAAATTTACAGTTATGTTAGATTGTGTATTTTGTTTTGGATCGGGTTAATTTTGAGGCCTTGTATGTCTACTTGGCTTCGGCCTTGTAGGTGTACGGTTGTTTGTCGGCATCCCGGGTCTATTGAGCCGGGTTCGGGACGTGACAGGGCTGGTGTTAAGCATGTCTTCCAACTCGAAAAACTTGAAGACTAGATTGTTGATCTCGTTGTTTGTCTGTATTAATTTGATAAATAAAAAATTGTTGGGTAAATTTTTTACTAGATCACTAAACTATGGCTTATTTTCACTTTAATCACTGAACTTCAATTTATATCAATTTGGTCACTCAACTATAATTTTATTTCACCGAGCAATAAATCAAGAATTTCAACTTCTAATTGATTACATAGTTGTTTGAAAATCCGAATTAGCCCTCCCTATGACACATTATTAAGTCTATTGCAGGTGTCTATGTCATTGAAAAAGAACTATATCATTTATTTGGGGCCGAAATCCTTTGATTTATTACCTATTGAAATCAAATTAAAGTTGAGTGATCAAATTAATGCAAATTGAAGTTTGATGATCAAAGTGAAAATGAGTCAAAGTTTAGTGACCTACTATAAAATTTACCCAAAAATTGTTAGATGAGTAATTGTGTGAATTGGACAACATGCATGGTACACAGAAGTAACGAGATATGATGAAACAAGGCTTATATGAGACGAAGATATTTTTTTATTTTTGTAATGTGTCTAAAAAAGTATGCACGGCAAATTTGAATTCAGCTTTAAATCATGAATATAATTTATTTAAATGTATAACATTTGATAACTTAAATATTTTGGTTAAATTATTTTTTCTGGCTCCATAACAATGTACAAAGTTATTTTTAGTAATCGACAAAACACAAATCATAATGCGTGTATCTTTTCCAAATATATATCTACATGCTAAAAATAGTTTCTTATGCATGCAAACTCTACGAGATTGCGTAAACAATCATCTATCAAATATGTCAGTGTCTCAGTATTCAAAACACTCCTAACCAATAAGTCACAAATATAGATAAATATAAATATATACAAAGCCATATTTAAGGGTGTATATAATGAAATATTTTGCATGGGGATACAAAGATAATGGGATTTAATTTGTTATAAACAAAAATATTTTTTATAGTAAATTTACTAAATGGCACAGGATACGTTGTACGTGTATTTATAGAAGCTTTTAGTCTAAATTTGGGGAAATAGTTGCTCCACTATGTGACAAATTTAATTACAACTTGGGGTAAAAATCCATGGATCGAATTATATGCAATGGGAGTTTGGGACAAGACAAAGTTACCCACTTGTTCTATCTCTCACATAAATTGAATATCACTATCAACTAAACCCACTCAATAAATTCAACAAACTTATTTTAATTCATCTATATAAATATGATCTAAGCTGGACTATGTAACCACAAAAGTAAATTAATGTTCAACAATTATTCAATTCTACCACATCTTCAAAATTTCACCACTGTTACAGCTAAGTCAATATATACTATTAATTTCTAACGATAAAAATAGTTTTTTAATTAAAATATATTTGATATCTCAACTATATTTTAATTGAGTATATGTAAAGTAATGCTATATATTAATAAATAATATCTATATTAAAAAAATGCCGCCCCCACAAATAATATAATTATGATTATATTCATTATATTATTAACAAATAATTTCCATGTTTGATAATGTTTTATAAAACCCATATCTACAAATATGGCATATGCAATCCATATAAAAGTACTAGTAGTTGATCATATATGTATATATTTATAGAAACATATGCATACCTCCGCTTGGTGTTAACACCTTTAGAACCAAAAGAGGAAGTTGGTTCTCAAGCATAAGCATGTCCCTCTTTATATAAGGCAGTTTGTGTTGAGCCGTATGATCACTAAATATGGGATCATGTTTGGCATAAGAAGTATTTTTGGATTGATTCTGATGGATTTGTAGAACTTCTAGCATGAAGCAACCATCAGTGATCATAAGTTCAATGAACTTGTCTTCATCTTGCCACTTGTCTTCTAAAAATTCATAACATGCTTGCAAATCTTTCACATCGTTTTTCATCGCATAAATAAAATGTTCTAGGGGTTGCTGATCGCCTTGATGAGAAAATGTATGAGTGTTGTTTTTTTGTAGCCTTCGACCAACATCAAGTGTTGTTCACCGTGGTGGTAGGGGCCAAAAGAAGCAACTTGGGGTGTTAACACGGTCACGCTTTTTATAATCTTGGCGAATGCCGGTAAGTGATATATCGACCTTTTCTCCAATTGCTTGTTAAGCACTATATAGATACTATATTACATAAGAAACAACTTTGTTATAGAACTCAAGCATCAATAACACTTCCATCAAACAGGATAATTCAAACAAGGGAAGAGATATCAACCAAAACAGAAAAAAAAAACCCCTCATAAACTAACTCAATACAAGACTTTTATATTTCTACATGAACTTTGGTGACCAAAACGAAACCGACTCGATGAGTCATCCTAACACGTGGTGAGCCATGGTTAACCCAACCGCTTAACAAGTTTGCCTTGAACTTATGTCCATCCATCTGATGATGCGATCTTGACCGTTGCTAGAAAACATAATCTCTGTGTGCCTTGAACTTGAACGAAATCAATTGATCTTTGAATCTCAGCCATTCATATCTCTCCCTCTTTAACTCCAACAAACAAACCGGTATTTCAAATATAGGAAATTACCTTTCTATCCTTTCTATCACACCTACTGAATCATTTCAGCAGAAAAACAGAAACTCAAACAACACTTCTCCAGAAACCAAAAACCCTGAACACAAACCTGCACACATTCAACAGCAGTCTTCTCTGCAACACTTCATTCACTTCTTCAATCAACTATCAACATCTCCCCCTTGATTGAAGAATGCAGACTCCCAGCTGCTCTCTGAATTTCACAAATTGTTGCACATTCAAGCACTTGGTCATCACATCTGCTATTTGATCAATTGATGCACAATACTGTAAAGTCACCACATTTTTGCTACCAGATCTCTAATAAAATGAAATTTGATATCTATGTGTTTGGTTCTTCCATGTAATACTGGATTTCTGGCCACTGCAATACAAGATTTATTGTCACAATTGATTGTAATTGGTTTTTCAACCTTCACACCTCAATCTTCAAGAATTCTCTTCAATCAAATTCCTTGGCAACAAGCAGCACTCAAAGCTATATACTCAGCTTCCGTAGAAGAAAGTGCTACTATATCTTGTTTTTTTGATAACCAAGTCACAACACTTGAACCTATATTAAACAAAACACCTGTTGTGCTTTTTCTGTCCACAGGATTAGACCCCCAATCACTATCTGAAAATCCCTGTACATCATAAGCATCAACTCTTTGATACAAAATCCCAAACGGAATTGTACCTGCCAAGTACCTTAAAACATGCTTTGTAGCTCCTTGATGAATTTTGGTAGGCTTATACATGAATCTAGATAACAAGCTGATAACAAAAGCAATATCTGGCTTGATTGAGTAACATATATCAACTTTCTAATTAATTTTCTGTACATGGTTACATCTACTCCCTCTGTATCTTCATATAATTGTTGTTGTGCACTTGGAAGTAAAGGAACATTCACTGGTTTACAGTGCAGCATATTGTACTCTTTTAACAAATCTGTAACATACTTTTGCTGTGATATCTGCAGCCAAGTTTCAGTTTGCTTCACCTCTAAACCTAGGAAATAGGATACAATTCCTAAATCACTCATATCAAAGGTCCTTTTCATAGTATCTCTGAACTCCATCATCAAAGATAAAGAAGAACTCATATAGATCACATCATCTACATAGATACAAACTAGCAAAACATCTCCATCTCTGCCAATTTTCTATATAATGTGTGTTCTGTATAACTTCTATAAAAACCTTGTGTTTGCAAAAAACCATCCAGTTTTTCGTACCAAGCTCTTGGAGCTTGTTTTAACCCATGCATACAATGCTTTATGTAACCTGTAAACCATGTGTTCCTTTCCAGCAACTTCAAAACCTTGAGGTTGAGCAACATAGACTTCTTCCTTCACAGTTCCATTTGGAAACGCTGACTTTACATCTAATTGAAACACTGGCCAGTTATTCTGTGCAGCTAAAGCAAACAATACTCTTATTGTTTCCATTCTAGCAATTGAAGTAAAGATTTCCTCATAATCCACACCATACTCCTGTGAATATCCCTTAGCCACCAACCTTGCCTTATACTTGGATATTTCACCATTAGGTTTACACTTTGTTCTAAACACCCACTTGACACCAATTAATTTTTTTTCCAAAGGGTAATTCACTCAATTCCCAGGTTTTGTTCTTCTCAATTGCACAAATTTCCTCTGCCATAGCCTTTCTCCACTCTTCATGCTGTTGTGCTTCATCAAAACTACATGGATCTGTTACTGCCAATACAAAGGAGCAAATGTCATAAATTTCTCTCAATGTTCTGACTTTCTGAATTGGTGATTCATCCACAGTAGCTTCACTTTCCTGACTTTGTGTTGTTTGTCTTCTTGGAGATACCGCTTCACTAATAGTCTCTCCTCTAACATGTTCAGTCACTGACACAGTATGCTGCTCATCAACGCCTGCATTATTCACAACTCCAGTATTGGTAGTTCTGATTTCCTGCAACACAACTCTTTTCTCTGGTACTGACTTTTCTTCCCAATTCCATACTTCATTTTCTACAAATTGTACATCTCTACTGATAACAATTTTCCCGGAAGTAGGAATATAAATTCTGTAAGCCTTGGCCTCTTTACTATACCCCACAAATACTCCTTTTTCTGCCTTTTTATCAAGCTTCTGAAGTTTTTGAGCAGGTATTTGAGTGTAAGCAATACACCCAAATACTCTTAAATGGTTTACACTCGGTTTAGTCCCAAACCAAGCTTCATGTGGGGTTTTATAAGCCACTTTATAAGTTGGTGATAAATTAGATATGTATGCAGCTGTTAAGACTACTTCTGCCCAGAAAACATTTGGTAATTTGCTAGCACTCAACATGCTTTTTGCTTTCTCTATTAATGTTCTGTTTTTCCTTTCGGCCACCCAATTTTGTTGGGGAGAGTAAGGTGCAGTCAATTCATGTTTAATCCCCAACTTTGTACAAAACAAACTGAATTCTCTAGACAAAAATTCGCCCCCTCTATCTGTCCTTAGAACTCGAAGTTTGCATCTTGATTGCCTCCCAACAAAAGCCAAAAAATTTTGGAAACATTGAAACACTTCATGCTTGTATTTAATCACATAAAGCCAACTCATACGAGTATAATCATCAACAAACAAGAGAAAATACATGTTTCCACCATGAGACTCAGTTTGCATTGGTCCACAAACATCTCCATGAACCAACTGCAATTTCTGTTTTGCTCTCCATGAGTTACCTGATGAGAAAGGCAACCTTGCCATTTTTGCAAAAATACAAGCTTCACAATGTTGTAATTTCTTCACATTTGGCAGACCAACCACCATATTCTTCTCATGTAATACTTGTAAACCCTGGAAATTAAGATGCCCATACCTTCTATGCCACAAAGAAGATAAACTCTCAACTGACATTGCTACATTGATTTGTTCATACTCAGAAAACACTACTGGAAATAGATTATTTTCATTTCTCTGAACAAATAACAACTGCTCTCCTGAGGTTGCATGCTCTATACTACACCCAGTACTACTGAAATTCACATTATAACCACCTGCTATCAATTGTCCCACACTCAACAAATTATGTGCTAGTTTTGGAACATACTTTACTTCTTGAATTAACTTCATTCCTTCTCCTTGCACATTGACTGCCACAGACCCTTTGCCTAGCACATCAAGTTCCTGATCATCTCCAAGTCTAACTTTATGCTGCACACTTTCATCCAACTGATAAAACAAATCTCTATTTCCTGTCATATGACTTGATGTTCCACTGTCTAAAATCCAAACAGAAGAACCACCAACTCCATTCCCATTCTGAACCATAAACAAAGTACTGTAACTACCTGAACTTTGATTTCTGGAATTCTGAAAATTCTGATTACTTGAAGAACTTGCCCCATCATCAAATCTTCTATCCTGGGACCAACAATGTGACTGCAAATGCCCAAATTTTTTACATCTGAAACATTGCATATTCTGAAAATTGCTTCTACCAACTCTCTGCCCATCAAATTGCATTTGTCCTCTACTAAACCTGCCAAAGGGTCTTTGATTTCCTCTTCCTTGCTGCCATGAATTCTCCTCAAACTGTTGTCTTTGATTAAATTATCTATAATCACCACCTGATCTCTGACTGCCATAACCAACACCTCTTGGACTTTCACTTCCTCTTCCTCTGCCTCTATAATTCCTTCCTCTTCCTCTCATAAAATTTCTACCACCATTTGTATTACCTCCCATCACAAAAACTTTATCTTCATGCTTCTCAGAAAATTGATTGAATCTAGCTTCATGTGCTTGCAAAGATCCACTCAACTCATCTAAAGATACTGTAGACATATATCTAGCTTCTTCTATTGATGTAACAGCATGTATAAACCTTGAAGACAAACTTCTCATCACCTTTAACGCCACTTCAGCATCCTTCAGCTCACTTCCCATTCCTCTAATTTGATTAACCACAGCCAGCACCCTCGTAATATAGTGTTAAACTGTCTCTTCTTCCTTCATCTGCAATAAATCAAACCTTTGTCTCAATGTTTGTTGCCTCACTGAAACCATCCTTGAATTATCTTGATTCTCATTCTTAATGTGATCCTATGCTTCTTTTGCAGAGTCAAACCGAACAATCCTATGAAGAATTGTTTCATCCACAGCCTGCTGCAGTAAAAATAAGGCTTTGGCATCATTCTCTAAATCCTTCTCCTTTGCATCCTCTTTGCTTATACCTTTCTCAACAATGTTCCATAATCCTTGTGATAAAAAAAAAAGTCTTCATCCTATAACTCCAATGTTCAAAACCTTCTCCTCTGAACACTGGCAGTAATGAATGAGAAATCTCTGGTGTAGAGGTGGAGGAACTTGAAGCCATCTCTTCTGCTAAACCAACTTCACAGATAGCAACAACAATTGAAAACCATCCAAGTTACTGCAACCATAGAACCATCAAGCAATTCTCTATCAAGAAACCGTGAACCACAGCTCTGATACCACTGTTAAGCACTATATAGATATTATATTACATAAGAAACAACTTTGTTATAGAACTTAAGCATCAATAACACTTCCATCAAACAGGATAATTAAAACAAGGGAAGAGATATAAACCAAAATAGAAAAAAAAACCCATCATAAACTAACTCAATACAAGACTTTTATATTTCTACATGAACTTTGGTGACCAAAACGAAACCGACTCTATGAGTCATCCTAACACGTGGTGAGCCATGGTTAACCCAACCGCTTAACAAGTTTGCCTCGAACTTATGTTCATCCATCTGATGATGCGATCTTGACCGTTGCTAGAAAACACAATCTCTGTGTGCCTTGAACTTGAACGAAATCAATTGATCTTTGAATCTCAGCCATTCATATCTCTCCCTCTTTAACTCCAACAGACAAACTGGTATTTCAAATATAGGAAATTACCTTTCTATCCTTTCTATCACACCTACTGAATCATTTCATCAGAAAAACAGAAACTCAAACAACACTTCTCTAGAAACCAAAACCCCTGAACACAAACCTGCACACATTCAACAACAGTCTTCTCTGCTCAATCAACTATCAACATTGCTTTTCCTCTTCATCTCTATTGAATTTCTTCACTTCCGCTTGAATCATTGCCTCCCATGAAATTTGTCCATTCACCATGGAATATTGGTACTCGCTTGTGGAGGTCATCATGTTGGTTCAAGGACGGTTATGATTGTGCACAAGGAGAATGGTTCACAAAAGCAGTGTACCAAATCAACAAGGAACGCATGGTTTTATATATACACCCTTGAAGTCGTTAATTAAGAGATCTTCTTTATTAGCATGTTGCATGACCTTGTTAATTACCATCTCTCAAGCATGGGGCATTAATTTTCTTGAATAGCTTGCATTTCCTTGATGGAGCCTTCTTTTGATGTACTAAAAGTAAAGCTTCACGTAACCTTCAACTTTATATTTCCGTATGCAGCTAATTGTTCTCATCAATGTTTTTAAAACCGGACCGGCCGGTCGGACAGAAAAAACCGGGAACCGGCCCATAGCCTGGTCCGGTTTTAGAATTAATGTTGACTAAATTTTGAACCGGTCAAACCCGGCCAAACCCGGTGAACCGGCCAGTCGGACCAAAACCGGATGGAACCCGGTTTTCAATTTTTTTTTTTTTGTTTTATTTTGTTTTTTGTTTTTTGTTTTTTGTTTTTGTTTTTGTAAGAAAGGACTTAGGGCATGAATTGGCTTTTTTTTTCTTGATTTCATGATGCTCTTTGAGTCTTGATTTGTCGAAAATATTGTTTGGATTCTTGGAACTTTGGAGTTTGGAGGTATGAGAAAATAAACAAAAAGAAACTTGTAAATTGTTTAAGAGGTATAGATTATTTAGGACTTATTTTATTTTATACTTTTATTTTAATGGTAATGATGATCAAACATGAGAATTAAATTAACCATACTTAGTTCTAATTTTGTTTTGAATTTTTTTGTTCATGCCTTGTCTCATCCTCACATAATTAGTAATTTAACTAGTGGTTTACATTTATGTAGCTATCATCATCCATTTATGATTAATAGATTAAGAAATAAAAGGTTATGTAGCTATCATCATCCATTTATGATTAATAGATTAAGAAATAAAAGGTTTAGGGAGTTGTATTTGTTGCTTTATGTAGATTAATCATTTGAATCTTCAGCAATTTTGATAAAATCATAATGATATTAAAATAAATATTTAAGATAATTATGATTAAAAATATGATAAAGTTTGTTATTATATGTATATATAATATATATATATATATATATATATATATAATATTTAAGATAATTATTTATTTATGACGTCATCCGGTCCGACCAGAACAGGTCATCCGGTCAGACCGACTGACCCGTGACGCAAATATGAGACCGGTTCGCTATTCGGTCCGATTTTAAAAACATTGGTTCTCATCTTTGTCAGACCCTGAGTAACTCTAGTTTCAAGCATGCACTTTGGTCACATGCAGATTAATTTAAGGTTTGAATCTCACACTCACCCTTGGCCACAAGCCTGAAGACTTCTAACATATATCAATTAGCATTTTTATCTTCTTTTTTTAAACTTTGGACAGCTAAAATTATTAATACATATGAAATAAACCAAATCAGCTATGGTATTAATTAATTGAAAGAACATTTCTATCATACAAGCATTAATTATAGGTTCGCCACAACTGTACCTTATAATCTTATATATATATATATATATATATATTTAGGTTGTGTTTGGATGAGGGCAAAGGCAAAACTAGAAACAAAATTTAGGGGGTGCTAAATTAAAATTTAAAAAATTTATGAATATTAAATAATTTTATTAATTCAAAATTGAGATAATAATAATCAATAATTCAAAAATAAAATATACATCCATCTAAAAAGTTTTTGTTTATGTATAAAAAACCTATCATATCTATATAATTAACAAATAACTCACCTATCAATTAGACACTAAATTTGCAAATAATACAATTAAAAAAATAATTTAGCACAAATTCACAATCTAAATTCATTTATGCAACAATTATTTAACAAATAATATACAAATAATCAATTTTTATAGCAGTTAATCACAACAAATATCTAACAATTTTTACAACAATTTTCATAACAAATAATAAACAAATATTTAACAAATATCCAATAATTATTTAATAAATATAAAAAATATTTTTTAGACAACAAATAATCACACCAAAATTAAACAAATTAAATTAGATATAAAAAATTGAAAAAAAAACATAATAAGTCCCTACTGTGAAAGATAAAATATACTCGAAAGCCGGAAGTTGAGCAAAGAGAGAAAACTCACAAATGCAATGATTTTATTAGAGATTTTGATATAGCAATTTTTTTTATGGTTTATTTTTATTTTTATTTGTTATTACTATTTTTTACATTAATATCCTAAAAATTAATTATAATGTATTGATAAGTTCAATAAAAATATATCTAAATATAAAATTTTAAAACAAAAATATTTAAAGATCCGTGTTTGGTTAGCCATAATATTTATTATTATCACCAAATATCAATTTTATTTAATATAATAATCTTATTGTTTTATTTAAATTATTTTATTATTGTGGGTTGAAGTTTAAAAAAAAATTAAATAAAAAAATATAACTTTCCATACAAATTATATTTATTAATATTTTAATAATTATATATATATATATACAATGGCAAGGGGGTGCTTGAGCACACACTTGCCCCCCTCTAGATCCGCCTATGGATGAGGGGATTGGGCACTATTGGCATAGGATTGATTGCTAATAGGGATATATACTCATGTTTGGGTATTTTACTATTAGCTTAATAATGAGTACTGTAGGTAATTGTATGATGCATAGTAAAAGAATTTGATTACCCCCAAAATTGGGGGGCATAGAGGGGAATAAACACTATTGATAGTAAAATGACATTTTTGCCCTACTTAAGATTTAATTAAATAATAATTATTAATTTAAATAATTAAATTATAATAAACATAAATTGAGTCATTTAAATATTATAATAATTAAAGTAAAATGACAGTTTTGCCCCTACATAGATTTAATTAAATAAAATAATTAATAAAAGTATTTAATTATGATAAGTAAAGTGAAATAACATTTTTCCCCTACTTAAGACTTAATTAAATAATAATAATTAATTTAAATAACTAATTATAATAATTAAATTAAATTATAATAAACATAAATTGAGTCATTTAAATATTATAATAATTAAAATAAATAATAGCTAACAAGAATTATTTACTATACGAATTATATTATAATAATTAAAGTGAAATGACAATTTTGCCCCTGCATAGATTTAATTAAATAAAATACTTAATAAAAGCATTTAATTATGGTAATTAAAGTGAAATGACACTTTTTTTGCCCCTACTTAAGACTTAATTAAATAATAATAATTAATTTAAATAACTAATTATAATAATTAAATTAAATTATAATAAACATAAATTGAGTCATTTAAATATTATAATAATTAAAATAAAATGATAATTTTGCTCCTGCATAGATTTAATTAAATAAAATAATTAATAAAAGTATTTAATTATGATAAGTAAAGTGAAATAACATTTTTGCCCCTAGTTAAGACTTAATTAAATAATAATAATTAATTTAAATAACTAATTATAATAATTAAATTAAATTATAATAAATATAAATTGAGTCATTTAAATATTATAATAATTAAAATAAATAATAGCTAACAAGAATTATTTACTATACAAATTATATTATAATAATTAAAGTGAAATGACAATTTTGCCCCTACATAGATTTAATTAAATAAAATACTTAATAAAAGCATTTAATTATGGTAATTAAAGTGAAATGACACTTTTGCCCCTACTTAAGACTTAATTAAATAATAATAATTAATTTAAATAACTAATTATAATAATTAAATTAAATTATAATAAACATAAATTGAGTCATTTAAATATTATAATAATTAAAATAAATAATATCATTACTTATATTAAGGACATTAAAGTAATTTACATACAATTCTTTATGTCACTTTTTCCATTCCCAATATTTATTTCTTCCAACCAAACACCTTTTTCATTACTATTACCATTACTTTTCCCATTATCATTATCATTACTTTTCTCATTTCCATTACCATTACCATTCCTATTCGGTGATCCAAACGGACCCTTACTAATATTATTTATAGGTTCACCATGTCTGTATCTTTTACTAATATATTTTTGTAAATACTGAATCTGTTAAAATAATAATAATAATAATAATATGTTTGGATCAAAAGTCACTTCATAGTTCTGATTGTATTTGCTCTTATGCCCTTAATGTCTATGGGTGTTTTTCTCAAGAGTAATGCTATATTGAGCGAACAAACCACACGAACCAGCCACACAACTGATGTGGCGGGTGACGTGGATTTTTGATTTTTTTTTTAATTTAAAAAAAAAATAAAAAACTAAAAAGGGGAGACTAGGGCATCTCTCTCTCTCTCTCGGCGACCGCCGCTTCCCTCCCATTCTCTCGGCGGCCGTTCAAGCCACCTCCTCCTCCCCCGTCGCTTCCCTCTCCGGTTGCCGTCACTTCCCTCTTCGGTCGCTTCCCTCTCCGGTTGCCTCTCCGGTTTCCGTCGCCGTCGCTTCCCTCTTCGGTCGCTTCCCTCTCCGGTTGCCGTCGCTTCCTTCTTCGGTCGCTTCCCTCTCCCACTGTAGTTCTTGTTTACTTCTCCGAACAGAATGTTGCAAACATTTGCTGCCAGCCATTATGTTTTCTCCGAACTTGGAAACATCCCTGGAAAATATTATGTGTATTTTTTTCAAACAATGTCCAGTTAATCTTTGGAAGTGCATTGAAGTTGTGTTGACAATTTTGTGATTTTTATTTTTGCTCTGTATTTTTATTTATTTTTTTATTTATTTATTTTTATGTTCTTCAAATTTCAATTCCAATTGCTCCTTTTTTTACTTCTAAGCGTGGTTGAATAAATATGCATGTTTGGTCTTTTTCGGGACAAGTATAAACCACCCACTCGAGGTTAGGCTTGTTCTTTGAGCAAAGATTTCTAGCTTAGTAAAAAGTAATGATCATCATATCAGAAAGTCATCCCCTTTGAGTTTGGGCTTGTTCTATTTTTAATAAAGATTTTTAATAAAAATCTTATTTCATTATATGATGGAATTCTAATTAGAGGGAAGAACCAGGTTGCTGCCCATATTATAGTTTCAATTACCTAAAAAATTCCTATATGTTTTCAAATACCCAAACAATCTATAAAAGATTAAAGGAAAAAAAAAGAAACAGAAAATTAAATGAAAAGTAGAACTTAAAAAGATGAAATGGATTATTTAGAGAAAAAAAAAATCCACAGAATTTTAGGTTATTTACATTTGTAATTATGGTTTTTACAGGACTTGTACCATAACATCCAAATCCAAACACTAACACATTGAACAAAACAGAGATTGAGTTCCCATAAAGTTGGTATTACAAACTTAACATCTACCACTTAATCCCTGATTAACCACACTGGAAAAATAATACCAAAGATCTCTGAACATCATCCCGAGTTTCATTATCGCTCTCATGATCTTCCTTCTTATAGTCATTTGGCCTGAGATCAGGACCGATATCTCGTACCCAACTGGCAGCATAAAGCCTAGAGGCTTCCTTTAAGACCAACCACCTTTCTTTCCAAGTTAGCTTTCTCTGCTTTATGATATGCGGAGGATCGGGCAAGGACGAAGGGAAAGCGATTTCCATGAGATCGTATCGAACATAATCATACAATTTCCGGCAAACCACCCTCAGCAACCGGAGAGGGAAGCGACGGGGGAGGAGGAGGTGGCTTGAACGGCCGCCGAGAGAAGGGGAGGGAAGCCGGCGGTCGCCGCGAGAGAGAGATATGCCCTAATTTTTCGAGAGAGAGAGGACCCCAAGAGAGAGAGATGCCCTAGTCTCCCCTTTTTAGTTTTTTAATTTTTTTTTAAATTAAAAAAAAAATCAAAAATCCACATCACCAGCCACATCAGTTGTGTGGCTGGTTCGTGTGGTTTGTTCGCTCAATATAGCATTACTCTTTTCTCAATTTTTACTCTTTGACAAAGATGCATTTTCTTCCCATGATCTTTGATGCTCATCGTCCAGTGTAGTTAGCTTTTTCTCTATGGTGTCCATAAGTATAGATGTTTTTTTTTCTTGAGGAGCTATGGTGGGAATAGCTGCAAGTTAATGAGTGTTCACTTTAACAGGGGATTTCATAATCGAATTTAATTGATAGAAAAGTGATTTCAAAGAAAATAATATATATATATTTTGTATGCATAAAAAATCTAATTAAATTGATGAGTAAGTAATAGTTTTTGTATTTGGTGTGAGAAGACATTTTTAGGAATTTTTGACATAATAACCAAATTACCCCATTTTATTTATCTCTCAACTTCGTGTCAAATATTTTAATATTAAAATAATAATCAATTAATATTCCATGCATTTTAATAATCTTATTTGAATAATAAATATTAACTAACAGTAAGCCAAAAATCTATATATACAAAAGTTGCAACATTTATATAGTATATACACATTAAAAATTCATCCAAATTAACTTGCACTTTATCACAATACGTAACACCCACCATTTAAGTTTATTACATGGACATATAGGATAAAACAAGTGAGAAAAATCCTATTATTGGGAGTAATTGTAACGAAGAAGTGTGGGCATTTTGGATAAATCAAATAAATTTATTTTCCATTTTGATGAGAATCTCACTTTCTCACCCTATATTGAGGGAATCATTTTTCCTGAATTGAATTTGAGGGAATGAGATTGTTATGGCAATGTTACTTTTCAAAGAAAATACTAAACCAAACATAGTAAAGTAATTCATTTATATTATTTTTTAGGAAAATAGCAATAATCAAATACCTCCTCAAGGGCGGTTTGATTTGCTGTAATTTAAAAATATTACCACTTTGAGAATAATAGCATCTGTAATATTGATGATAATATGAGATTATTAATGGTAAAATATTATCGAGGAACATGCTAATCATATTGCCAGTAAAATCGGTGTCTATTTTGGATTACGGAGTGGTAGTAATCTAAGTTAAATTTTTTGAATAACTTTGCCCTTGTACTTAAATGTAATTTTTAATAAAAATTAGGGTGTGAAATGATTAATAATCATTTTAAGAATAGACAATTTTGCCTTTGACCAATAGAAGTTACTCATGAGCGTGTACTTTTGCTTTATGGATATAGGCCTATTTTTGTATTAAATATTTTATTGGATTCGGCAATAGATGAATGGTTATTTTTTTGTGTAGAATTTAAGGAGTAATTATCATTTTAAATTTATATTTTTTAACTTGTTTTATTTATATTTTAATAATTATATGTATTCACTTTGTTATTGTTGATATATATTAATTTTGTTTTATTTTTTTAATTTTTTTTACCTAAAACTTTGGTTCTATTTCTATCTTAAGTTTACTAAAAATTTTAAGTTAAAAGATATTTTGGAAATTTTGACACTATACCACGTCGATTATGATGACTAACCGAATACAGTAATAAAATATTACCAAAAATATGTCATCCCAATGAAATATGATTATATCAAATTACTTTAATACTCCCACCATTCCAAAATATATGTCATTTTTAAAAAAGCAAGTTATTCCAAAATAGTTGTTGTTTTACAACATTAAGAAAATATTTATTTAATTATTTAATTATTTTTAATTTTATCCATCTTCAATTTTCTAAGTTATATAAATAAAGAGAGTACTCCCTCCGTTCCTTTTTATCTATCACAAATCCATGTTTCTTTTTATCTGTCATTTTTTAACATCAAGAAGTACTTATTATTTTTTTTCCAAAATTACCCTTAACACTCTATTCAATTCTTTTTTTGAAATTAAATATGAGAGAAATGTGAAGATATAAATTAGGGGTAGTTTTGGAAAGATAACTAATTTTGTATAAAATTTGTTAAATAACAAAGTTTCTTGGTATGTGAGATTCGGTTAACCACGACAGATAAAAAGGAACGGAGGGAATAATATATATAGTCCCAAGAAAAATATATGATTTTAAGAGAGGGATAGTTTAATACTCCCTCCGTTCCTAAATAAATGTCGTTTAAGGATGTTGCACAAGAATTAAAGATAGCATTAAATTATCTAAATTTTAACATAAAAATAACCAAATTACTAAACTATCCCTCTCTTAAAACCATGTATTTTTCTTGGGACTATAAATATTACTCTCTTCATTTATATAACTTAGGAAATTGAAGATGGGTAAAATTGAAAAAAAAAAATAAATAAATATTGCCTTGATATTGTAAAATGACAACTTTGGAATAATTTTTTATTTCTTAAAACGATATGTATTTTGGAACGCAGTGAGTAATTTGGTTGATTTTTATATTAAATTTTAGAAAATTTAATGTTATCATTTAATTCTTGTGCAACATCTTTAAACGACATGTATATTGGAATGAAAAGAGTATATCATTACTATAAACCAAACCGCGAGTTAATATAAGAAACATATTTATTATGATAGCAGATTCATTTCCGGTGTATCGCCGGGAGTTGGGACGGTTTGATTTCATGCCAAGTGTGAAGGAAGCTCTTGGAGCTCGGCTCTTGGCGAGTGGAGGAACTGAGAAAGGGAAAGGTAGGTGTTTGATCGCTGATACTGCGACCTGTGCCAACAAAAGTGGGGTGGTGGAGCTTAGCTCCCACCCGGGTAACAGGAGAGGCTCGGAGGTGCCGGTGAGTTCCGTTGGGAATAACAAATCCTTTGTGGTTTCTACTGACTCTTGGACGAAGGAGCCGTTGGTGGTGGTCGAGCCTTGCTCCCACGGTGGCACCGACGATAGCCACCATCGTGCACGGGTGCCGGAACGGCGAACTGTTCGAGTGCCCACGGGTCATGGACTGACCGACGGTCGTTCGTTGGCTCGGTCTCAAGAGTGATGCTCTGATGGGATGGTTGGTGAGGCAGGGCAGAGTACCGGTGTGCGACGTGTCGAGCAGTGGCGTATTCGTCCGAGGAATTCGCTGGTCTAGGATAAGCATGGGACAGGTGGCATTCGGGGACAAGTCGAGGTTGGAGGGAAGCAGGTTAAGATTGTGAAGGAGCAGGTTAAGGTTGGCAAGGAGAAATTTAAGGTGGCAGTGCAGGAGGGGAATAGGCTGCTGGCACACGATAGTGGCGTACATGGTGTTCCTGCCGGTGCAATGCATGAGGTTGTGCTGGGACACGTTAAGCACTCTAGTGCAAGGTTGTCTTTTGACGACCCTTTTGCATTGGATGTTGGGCCAGCATGTTCAAGCAGATTATAATTTAGATTTCGGGGACCCACTATTGTTGTGTGATGTGGATCTCCAATTTGGGCATCCTCCCTCCCCTGAGAAAGTGGTGGGCTGTTCTGTTCATGGGCCGGCTGAGGACTGTGCCATTGAGGTTGACCAAGCTATTGGGCCTGATGGAGTGCTAGACCGAGTTATTGGGCCTGATGGAGTGTTGGAGCCTGGTTTAGATGAGGCACACAAGTCTGAGGTTGGCAATGGGTCTATTGGTGATATTGGGCCACATGGTGAGATTAGAAATGTTGATGGACTTGGGCGAGAGGTGGGGATTAGTGTGACCCAATCTGAGGAGGTTCAGTGTGCTCCTCCTTTAACGTCTAAGATAAATTACAAAGATGTGTCGTCCGTCCCCAATATGGCGCCTCCAGCTGGTTTCATTTGGCAGTTCTTAGCAGGGACTTGGGGCTGGTTCCTCAGTTGTCTGCAGTTGCTAAGGTTATCATAGGGGAGAATTCGAGAGAGGAGGCGGAGAAGTCTACTAATCGGTCTGCTGATGACGCATCACCTGAGTTGGACACCGAATCGGATGATTCGGTTTCAGAATTTGAAATTAACCTTCGGAACTTGTTACCAGGTTTCCACAAAAATGATGTTGATTCAGTGGCTGGGCAACATGTTAGGACTAGGAAAAGTGAACGACAGAAGAAACCATCTACACGGTTCAATGAGGAAGCAGGGTTCATTGCGGAGCCACCTAAATCTACTAAGAAAAAAGGAGCTGGAGGTGGTGGAGACACAGGTATGTGTGCCAAACCGTTATTGATTTCAGATTGGTCTAATGTTCAAATTGCAAATTATTGTGATGCATGTGGCATTTCCTTTATTGATTCCATGAATGAATGCATTGATCACATTCGCTTGATAGAGAAGTCACGTGCTTCCTGCTCTAATGGGGCAGTGTCGACCTCCTTGGAGGTTCTAGGTAATTAGTGGTTGTCCATGAACTTAATAATTTGGAATGTTAGGGGGCTAGGTAGGACATCTAAGCGGTTTTTAGTTAAAGACTTTCTTAGGATCCACCATGCTGAAGTATGTTGTTTACAAGAAACAAAACTGGAGGAGTTTACTCAGACCATCTGACGTGAGATTGGTGGGGGTCACCTCGATCAATTCACCTTCGTTCCGGTAAAGGGTTCTGCGGGTGGTCTTCCTATAGGATGGAACAGTGCGCTGTTTAAGGGGAGCTATGGCACGGGTGGGGGAGTTCAATATGTCTGTGGATTTCATTTCTAAATCCAATAACCTTAGTTGGCGCTGTACAGTGGTGTACGAGCCTAATGAGCGTTCTCGCAAGCAGCTTTTTGGGAGGAATTAAAAGATAATAGAGGTACGACCGTTGGGCCGTGGGTGGTTTGTGGTGATTTTAATGCTATCTTCTCAATTGATGACAAATCCTCTGGTGATCCATGCTCGGGATGATATTCGCTGTGCCAATTCCTTTTTGCACGAGATGGGTCTGTTGGAGCCCCCTTCGGTGGGTAGAAGGTTCTCCTAGACCAATGGTCAAGCGGATCCTATCTGGGTTAAGCTTGACAGATTTCTGATTAATAATGACTGGTTAGCGTGCTTCCCTAGAGTGGTGCAGTCTAGTCTCCCTAGATTAGGCTCTGACCATGTGCCGATTAGACTTGAAGTTGGATTTCACTCCTTTAGTCCAAGGCCATTTCGGTTTGAGTTGGCTTGGACTTTGAAGCGAGGGGTTTCAGGGATTGGTGCAACAGTGGTGGTCTGAAATTACATCGTGGGGTGTGGTGCGTTTATTTTCTCAAAAAAAGTTGCAGGATTAAGGGAGCGTCTTAGGCATTGGGCGAAGTTTGATTTTGGGTCTATCAAACTGAAAAAACTTGTCCTCTTGCATGATGTTGAGGACTTGGACCTAGTTAAAGAAGTGTGGTGTCTCTCCACGGTAGAGGCAAGGCGGGAAAGTGATTTGTTAGTTGAACTTAAGGATATTCACAAGCAAGAAGAGCTTTATAGGAAGCAGAGATCTAGGATTCAATGGTTAAAAAAAGGGGATGAAAACACCAAGTTTTTCCATACTGTTGCTAATGGCTGTAAAAATCAAAATTTCATCCCTTTCTTACACAAGGATAATGTCACCTTTGAGAACCCTAGGGACATTTGTAGAATTTTCTCTGATCACTTTAGGCTCCAGTTTGGGCAAAGGAGGTTGTCTAGGTTCCAGGTTGACCTGCATAAACTGTTTGCACACAAGGAGGTGCTGGACCTAACGGATCTGGAGAGACCCTTCATTTTAGAGGAAATTAAAAGTGCTATGTTTGACTTGGGTAGAGATAAGGCCCCGGGACCGAATGGGCTCCCAATGCAATTCTTGAAACTGTTGTCGGATATCATTAATCCGGATCTTTTCCTGCTTTGTGAAGATTTCTATCTACAACGTGCGAACTTGGAGAAAATTAACTGGGCAAACATTGCCCTCATTCCTAAAGTAGAGTCACCTGATACCCCTGGAGATTATAGATCCATCAACTTGATTAACTCTTCCTTGAAGATTATCTCTAAATTGCTGGCTTCTCGACTGAGTAAGGTCATGAACACCTTAGTAAGTAAAGAGCAATCCGCCTTCCTTAAAGGTCGTTGCATCCTAGATAACATCGCTACTGCGGAAGAGCTGATTTTCAGTATCCACAAGAGGAGGTTGCCAGGGCACATTCTGAAAGTGGACTTCTCGAAGGCTTTTTACCTAGTTGACTGGGATTTCCTGTTGGATTTGCTGAGAGCCAGGGGCTTTGGGGATCGCTGGATCGGGTGGATCAAGAGCATTCTGTTTTCTTCTAAGGCTTCTATTCTAGTGAATGGATCCCCTCATGGGTATGTGCGACATCAAAGGGGATTGAGGCAAGGTGATCCGCTATCTCCACTGTTGTTTGTGCTCGTTACGGATGCGTTATGCTCGATGTTTTATCATGCTCTCAACTCTAAGGCGCTGATTGGCGTTCCGTTAGGGGATTTTGGTAGTATGTGTAATCTCCATTATCCAGATGACCTTCTGATTTTGACCACGGGTAGCCTGGAAGACTTGAGGGTGGTGAAACTTATTTTGTTAGTTTTTGAAGGGATGACAGGTTTAGGGATGAACTTCTCCAAAACTTGCCTTTACTCTACTTCCAAGGATGTGCTCCCCAATCAGGCTGCTGCAGACACGCTGTCATGTGCCAAGGATATTCTTCCTGTTACTTACCTGGGTATCCCAATCTCGGGGAGAAGGCCTAGAAGGCAATACTGGGAGGGGTTAATCCTTAAAATCAGAAGGAGGTTATCCTCTTGGAAAGTGCAATTTTTGTCATTTGGTAGTCGGCTTACATTGTTGAACTCGGTCCTTTCGGCTATCCCTACTTATTGGATGTCTCTTTTCAGATTGCCTTGTTAGGTTATCAAAAAGATCAATCAAATTAGATGGGATTTCTTATGGTCGGGACCGGACATTGACCACCCAAAGTGTAGATTGGTAGGTTGGAAAATCATCTGTCGTCCTCGGGACCAAGGGGGGTGGGGCATCTTATATCTACAGAATTTTAACACTGTACTGTTGGACAAATGGTGGTGGAAATTCATGATGGAACCATCTTGGTGTGGGGCGGATGTCGTTAAATTTAATTATGGGTTGGACCGTTGGAACATGGTTCCTAAGATTTCGGGTAGGATCTACTTCTGGAAAGGGGTTATGAGCTGCCTATCGCCTTTAAGAGGCTGTATTATTCAGGGTGTTAACTCAGGAATGGAGACTTTCTTTTGGAAAGATTGTTGGGTTAATGGGCAAGCTCCAATGTACATCTGGCCTAAGGAGTTCAGATGATCTCTATTCCCTAACGGCACAGTTTGTGAATTGCTCTCACTTTTAGATGAGTCTCTCGTTCAACGCAAACCCAGATATTGTATTAATCCGCGCTCGGTTGTGGGGGTCCCTGAGGGTCTCGGGGGACAAAAAATGGTGGAGTTTGTCAGGAATTGGATTTTTCTCGGTCAAATCTTTTTACAACTTCCTTATAGATGGGGATTTACGATGTCCAGTAGCGGGTTTCTTTTGGCGTAACATGTGTCCAAAAAAAGTCACAATTTTCAACTGGTTGGCCTGGAATAATAAGATCCTCATTTTCCAGAACCTCGCTAAGCGAGGTTGCAATCGTCTTCCTACCGCTACCTGTGTGCATTGTCACGCGGAGTTAGAGTCGGTGGACCACCTGTTCTTGCAGTCTTCTTTTACTAGACAGGTGTGGGGCTATTTTGTCCATCTTCTTAAGCTTGTGGATCTACCGTTGTCGATGACCTCAGTTTGGGGTTATTGGAGATCGCTTGTTCGACCTGCTTGTAGGATCATGGGGGACTTAGTGGTGAAAGCTATTGTTTGGAATATTTGGCTGTCTAGGAATGATTGAATTTTTAATGCGCATTGCTTGTCTGCTCATGCTCTCATCATTAAAATTGCTCATTTGCTTTTGTCTTGGTTATCTTCAGCTGGGGAGGGCTCCAGAATCAAATTGGAGGATTCCATCACTACTATTCACCGGACCCTTGACTTTTTAGGTCCGCGTGTTGAGGAGACATGAGGTGTTTTGCCTTCAGAGGGGTCTCAGGAGCAGCGCATGGGCTAGTTGCAGGGAGTTTTCTGGGGTTTGTGGCCGGCTTTGTGGTGCCGCTGTTCGGTTGTTTTATGTACTGTCTGTGTTCTGTTTGGGTTATTCCCCTATTAGCTGTTTTTATTATTGTTTTACCACTTCTTGTGGTTTGTTATTGTTGTTATTTTGTTCGTGTCTCTCCAAGGAGGGTTGTGGAAGTCTGTTGTAGTCTGTTGTTTTTTTTAATTGAAGTGGTTTATCCACCTTTTTCAAAAATATATATATATATATATATATATAGGAACTGCATGACTTCATAGACTACTCAAGTAACCGGATCCTCGTTAAGCATTTATTCATGGTTTGCAGGGTGTTCATTGCTTTCTTTAATTTCGATGGACCAATTGCTTTCTTTAATTTTGATGGACCATTTGATTGCTTTGGAATAACATTTTGTTAAACAGTGTATGTTAGAGGGACATATATAAGTAAAAGAATTTGGGCACACAACTGTGATATGATCCGTGGGAATGTGTACGTCTACTTTAATTTCTTTACAGTCGGAAGAGGTTTTAAAGCAGAATGAAAGAAATATATGGTCAGGATGAACACCAATTAAGAGGGAAGAACTGTGGTTTTTAATGAATGATTGGCATATATGTTTAAAGATACCACTTCAATACTACTCACTTACCTGGTCGGGGAACAACTTAATCAAGTAATGGTGACAAGATGTTTGCATTTAATTAATATAGGATTAATAAATTTAAAATTTAAAATTATTTCCTTAAGATAGGTTTAGAAATATGAAATGCTAGCTTTTCCAACCGCTGGTTTCTTCAGTTTCTTATTTCTGGTGGTGTTTTATTTTGACTTGCTTTTAGTTACATTTCTGACGAACAGTCTCAGTTGTTTGTTGTTACGTCACTTTTGTTATTTGTTATTGTTTTTTGTCATTTCTCGTGTTGTACTTTATTTTTCTTAATACATTATGATTTATCTATTTAAAACAAAAAAAAAAATCTGAAATACAACAGTACATTATAAAACAGTTTTCATCCCGCAATCCGAATGATTGAGATTATCACACCCATTTATAAAAAAAAAAACAGTTAAAACTAAAATACTTGTAAAATTAGCATTTATCATTTTTTAATGTAATTAATAATTTGATGATTTATTTATAATCGGATTGGTTTTTATAGTTAAAAAAATAAACCAAAAATTAGGCCCCCCCCCCTCACCAGTTTTTTGATCGTACATTTTTAATTTGTATCACTAGCTCTAATCAATATCTATAGTGTTCTAGCAATATATCAAAGTAACAATTAAATTAATATAATCAATTCCAATTGCTGGTAACTTTTAAATTTTGAAATTAATGTGCCATGATTTAATTAGATAAAATATATAAACTATATTAATTAAATTAAGATACAATTTTGAAGCACATGGGAGAGGCGAAGTTTTATTCACCTATTTTGTTTGATTACAAAAAGTTTGTTATGGTATTAGATTTGATCTAAGTTAGTTATGGTATATGGTATCTAATTTGATACTGTTTATCATCATTAATTAATTGCTTGTCATGCATATCTCTTAATCTATGCACTGATCTAGAGGTATAGTATTGCCAAAATATTAACATTCTCAGAAAGTATAGCTCAAATATATTTATATGTACTTTATTACCATCTAATGTTATTTTCCAGAATTGGAGGAAAAAATATTTACAACTCTAACTACATGAGCAATGTATGGTTTCGTGCACACCTGCTGTAAAAAAAATCAATTACAGATGCATAAAAAATTTTGTTTTTGTTTTTGTTTGTTTTTTGGTTTTAAATCACTTGCAGGGCATTGTTCAATTTTGTGATGAAACAATACAAAAATGCAATATTATTTTTATTCCATTTCCCATGGAAGGTTCTTAAAATAAACATGGCTTATAAAAATTATAAAATTATAAAATCCAAAAGTAAAAAAAATTTATTTTGCTAGGTATGTAAATAAACAATCTATAAATATATTCAGGGTGTGTGGCCGGATATAAAACTATATGTAATTGTAATTACAAAAAACTTCAAAATCTGGTGTTTGTTTGGTTGGATTTGAGAATTTGAAGTAGTTAGAAATGCAGTGTAGATGGATTTGGTTGGTTTTGAAACTATGTCCAAATCGGTCGTAGTTTAATCTCCCGTATTTGGGATTTCCATACAAAGTCTCGCACGTGGTGTCACGTGAGACTTTCTAATAAAAATATATATAAATAAAAGAAAAATAAAATCATGATATTATTTTATCTTAATAATAAATGGTTACTATTATATTTTTATCAATATAAAAAATTATAAATATAAAAATTATAAATAGTGTAATATATTTTTTTATAATTATAAAAAATAACAATAATTTATAATAAAGACATAAATTTATATTAAATTAAGTAATTATATGCATAATTATTTTGGTTACTATTAATAACAATTAATTGTGTATTTATAATTTTCTATTATATTAGTATTAGTTAGTGATCCCGGCTCGGTGAGTCCTTTCTTCCGTGATGAACTGTTGTTAAATTTAATAATGACCAAGGTGGAGTATCCTTAGCAAGGGTGTTTATATCCTACAAATACATCCAACCAAACACATATTTTCAAAATCCAGATTTACAAATCCTCCCAAACAAACACAAAATTTTGAAATCCAGCATTTTCAATTACAGTCAACCAAAGACCAAATTTGACTCTCCTGCATTTTCAACTCTAGAATTTACAACTATACTGTAATTGAAAATCTACTGTATTTTCAACTACATCTAACCAAACGCTATCTTAAATTATCAAACAAACAAATAAATAAGCACCCTTACATATTTCACACATTAAAATGGAACGAAATCAAATCATGACAAAGTAATCACATACAAAACTTAAAGAAAAAAATGCTTATACACCAGACGCTCATCAACTTGTCTCCCCAAATCCATCTGGTTAGTCCATCTAATAAAAAAATGATCAACGGAATGCATAAAAAAAAGGCAGAACAGTGATAACTCAAATTGGTTTTTCTGGAAAGTTGTAGCGCTTCCCTGGCTGAGAGATGAGGAGGGAAGAGCTGATCACTGATTGAGAAGGAGATAAAGTGATAGGAAGAGAGGAAGGAAGGAAGAAGAGAAGAAGAAGAAGAAAAGTAGGAGGCAGAGTGATGGATAGAAGTGGGGAGATAATATTTCTCTACCCAAACTACTTTCATTGGTTGCCCATATATCAGAGTTCTTTTACAATAATGCTCATCATTCCCCGTGAGAACACTATACTCACCAAGTTACAATGACATTCCTCCCCCATGACACAACAATAACTACCCGACATCCAACGTCTACATTATAAAGTCTTTATATTTTGCAGAATTTAACACACCCCGATTGGGTCTTGATGCTCTCCTATGCTGGCGGTCCCCACCATCCATCTTGGAGTTAGTCATTAACTCCTTGTCTGCCACAATGGCCACCTCTTGAAAACCCACCTTGTCCTCAAGGTGAAATTCGGGAAAGTGAAGCCGGATGTTAGCCTCATCCTCCCAAGTAGCATCCAGTGCAGATCGGTTTTCCCACTGAACCAAAAACTGTCGTGTGGGTGTTGTCGAGGTTTGCAGAGTGTGGGAACGCAGGATATCAACCGGTTTGAAAACTGGACGGTCATCAATGAATTCCGCAGGAAGGGGATGTTGTTGAACTTGAGGGTCGCCGACACACCGTTTTAAGAGAGAAACGTGAAAAACGTTGTGAATTTTTGCATCAGTAGGTAAAGCTAGGCGATATGCGACGGGGCCAATGCGTTCCATAATGCGAAATGGTCCGAAAAATCTCTTGGAAAGTTTATGGTGTGCATGGCGCGATACAGAGATCTGGCGATATGGCTGGAGTTTTAAGAAGACCCAATCATCAACTTGAAAGACGATATCCGTGCGTTTCGCATTGGCCTGAAGACGCATGCGATTTTGGGCCCGATGCAAGTTTGCTTGTAGAGTGCGGAGAACTGTAGAACGGTCAGTGAGAAGGTCGTCAACAGCGGCAACTGAAGAAGAACCGGTGATGTAGTCAAGTAGAGTGGGTGGTGGACGCCCGTAAACAGCTTCATAGGGTGACATCTGTATGGCGGAATGCCACGCCGAATTGTAGTGCCACTCGGCGAGGGGTAAGAATCGCAGCCAATGGCGAGGATTATCGGCGACGAAGCAACGTAAATAATCTTCAAGGTAGCGATTAAGGATCTCCGTTTGGCCATCGGACTGTGGGTGATAGGCGCTGCTCATGGCGAGTTGAGTGCCATGAAGTCGGAAGAGCTCACGCCAGAAATGGCTCATGAAAACGGGGTCACGATCAGAAACAATAACTGCCGGTATACCATGAAGACGGACCACCTCCTTGAGGAAGATATCAGCAACACGTGGAGCGGAGAAGTGGGCTTCCAAGGCTGAGAAGTGGCCCTGCTTGGATAAGCGGTCGATGACAACTAGGATAACACTTTTGCCAGCCGAAGAAGGAAGGTGCGTAATAAAATCTAGGGAAATGGAATCCCAGATTTTGCCGGGAATTGGCAATGGATGAAGTAACCCCTGGGAAGCTGTATTAAAAGGTTTAACAGATTGGCAGATGGGACAATTACGGATGAAGTCGTGAATTGACCGCCGACGGGGGTATTATGGAATTCAGAGATGATAAGTTGCTGTAAAGCCGTCTCGGGAGGAACAAATAATCGGCCTTTATGAAACAAAAGACCATTGGAGACTGAAAAGTCAGGGTGGTCGGCCGGTTGTTGCTTGATGTTGGTGAGTAGTGTGGCGGACGGAGCATGGTGTTTATAGAAATGACGGAGAGCTTCATAAATTGCCGAGAGTGGTCGAGAGACAGTGGTAAGGGTGTGGATCTCAGCAGAGGCTGGGGGTATACGGGAGAGGGCATCCGCAACAACGTTGCTCGATCCCGGCTTGTAAACTATGTCAAAATCGTAACCGAGAAGCTTAGTTACCCACCGTTGTTGATCTGGGGTCTGGATCGTCTGGTGAAGAATGGAACGCAAGCTTTGATGGTCGATTTGAATAGTGAAATGTCGGCCTAAGAGATAATGCCGCCAACGGCGGACCGCTTCAGTAATGGCGTACATTTCGCGTGTGTATGCTGAGGAGGTACGGAGTTGGGGTGGCAGCACTTTACTGAAATAGGCCACAGGATGACTACTTTGGAGTAGGACGGCCCCGACAGCGGTTGCAGAAGCATCTGAATGAACTTCGAATGGGGCACGGAAGTTCGGCAGTTGAAGGACGAGGGTCTGAGTAAGTGCGTTCTTCAAGGACTGGAATGCAGTGGAGGCTGCCGCGGTCCAGATGAAGGCGTTCTTTCGGAGTAGATCGGTTAACGGGGCAGCTAAGGTCGCATAATGGGCAACAAAACGACGATAATAACCGGTAAGCCCGAGAAAACCACGAAGACTGCGGATGGAAGTGGGTGTAGGCCATTGTTGAACAGCTTTGACTTTGTCAAAGTCAACTTTGACACCTTGAGGGGAGATGGTATGACCGAGATACCCAAGTTCTTCACAGCCAAACTCGCACTTACTAAGTTTTGCATGGAGATGATGCAAGCGAAACAACCCAAAGACAGTTTGTAGATGAGTAGAGTGAGATTCCCAATCAGTGCTATAAATCAACACATCATCAAAGAAGACAAGAACAAATTTTCGCAAGAGCGGTTTGAAGACAGAGTTCATGAGGCCTTGAAATGTCGATGGGGCGTTGGAGAGCCCAAAGGGCATGACTAGAAACTCGTAGTGACCTTCGTGTGTGCGAAAGGCTGTTTTTTCAATATCTGGGGGGTATATACGCACCTGATGATAGCCGGACCGGAGGTCCATTTTGGAGAAGACACGAGCACCTCCAAGCTCATCGAGGAGTTCGTCGACAGTCGGAATAGGAAAGCGATCCTTGACTGTTATCGTATTTAAAGCACGATAATCCACACAAAAACGCCAAGTGTTATCCCTCTTCTTAACGAGAATAACTGGTGATGAGAAGGGGCTGTGACTTGGGCGGATGATGCCATCCTGCATCATTTTGGCCACCAGTCGTTCAATTTCTGATTTTTGATAATGTGGGTAACGATAAGGACGTGTGTTGACTGGGGCGGTACCCGGTAAGAGAGGAATACGGTGGTCTGAGTCTCGGACCGGTGGTAACCCTGTGGGTGAAGAAAAAATATCAGCATATTCAGATAACAAGGACTGAAGGCGAGGAATAAAGGTTGGTGGTGCTGTGGGAGATACAGCAGAGATAGAGAAAGGAAGTTGATCTGGATTGTCAGATTGTCTCGAGATGGACAAATGGAAGTACGTAGAGTCTGCATGGGTTTGACTGTCTCGTTTCAAGCTGGACGTGGAGGCATATTGGGGGGGTGGGTTCGAAAGGCCTTGTAGTCGGATTAAAGTTCCGAGGTGGTGAAACTCCATCCAGAGTTGTCTGTAGTCGAATAATATAGGCCCTTGACGAGAGAGCCATTGAACGCCGAGCACGACATCGGCCCCGAAGATTGGCAGGAGAAGCAAGTCGACGGGAAAAATAGAGTCACTAAGTTGCAGTGGAACTTGAAGGCAGGCCCCGGCACAGTCAAGGGTTGCACCGTTGCCCACTGTTACACGAAGATGTTGAGAGGGTTGAATTGGAAGGGCGAGATGAGTCGCAAGGCGGGTCTGGATAAAGTTGTTGGTGGAGCCACCGTCTACGAGAACCATGACCTGATTGCCATGAATCGAACCTGCAAGTTTGAGTGTGGACGAGACCTGGAAACCACTAAGAGCATGATAGGAAATACAAGGGGCGTCACTGTCCGGAGTAGGGTCGATTAATGGCTCGGGTGCCGCAGGAGGAACAGGATCCAGAACGGAAGTATCATCGTTGACTTCGTCCGTCAAAAGACAGAGAAACTGCGGGGGTTGACATCGGTGACCAGGGGTGAATTTAGAATCACAATTGAAACAAAGGCCGCGTTCCCGTCGAGCCGCCATCTCAGAAGGAGTGAGACGTTTAATAGGGAGGGCAGAAGGAGTAGGAACTGGGCGGTTTGGTGTCGCTGCCGGGAGTGTCGGCGCTGGCGGTGGACGGGGTTGATATGGTCGAGGAGAAGAGAAGGGAATCCGGGAGGAGTTGCATTTATCTTCCACAAGTCTGGCCATGCCAATGGCCTCATAGAGAGATGGAGGTTTGAGGAGATAAAGTTCCCTCTGGATGTCCGGTCGCAAGCCTGACAAAAAACAATTAAGCAAGCTAGTATCGCTCAAGCCCGTGATTCGAGTAGATAGACACTCAAAGTCGGAGAGATAAGCAGTAACAGATGAAGTTTGTCGAAGCTTAAACAATTGAGCCTCGTGGTTGACAAAGGAGGATGAGCCAAAACGTTGCTCAGCTCGCCGAGCAAGGTCTGTCCAGGAAGAAAGGTGTCCGATGGAAAATAACCAATGATACCATCTTAATGCGGGTCCGGTCATGTAAAATGCCGCAATGTCCAGTTTTTGTGTCTCGGCGATGCTATGAAAGGTGAAAAAATGTTCTATCTGGAAAATCCAAGATAAGACATCCTCACCAGAAAATAACGGAACCTCTAGTTTTGGAAGACGAGTGGGAACGGAGAGGGTAGTGTGGCTAGGTGTTGAAGTAGGATGAGAGGGTAGGATGGCTGGGGTGGGAGGTGAAGGTAAGAGTGGGGGTGGTGGTGGAGGTCGATCAAATCGGGAGAACTTGACCATAAGATCGGCCATGACGGATTGCTGGGCTGCCAAAGACTTCTGGACCATGTCAAAGGCGTCGGAATGTTGCTGGATTATGCTGCAAACGGCGTCGAGACGAGAGAGAAGGTCATCGTGTCGAGTGTTCAGAGCTGTGAACTGGTCGTCCATCGCACGTGCGCGGGTGGTCACGCCGTCGGACATCGAGGTCAATGAAAGCACCAATGTAGCGCTTCCCTGGCTGAGAGATGAGGAGGGAAGAGCTGATCACGGATTGAGAAGGAGATAAAGTGATAGGAAGAGAGGAAGGAAGGAAGAAGAGAAGAAGAAGAAGAAGAAAAGTAGGAGGCAGAGTGATGGATAGAAGTGGGGAGATGACTATTGAGAATATCGGCAGCAGCCTGGTCACTTCCAACAACATTATGAATGATATCGTCAGACCAGAGACGATGAACATCATTAGACGAGTCACTTAACTCATCCATGAAGCAAACATAGGACGTAACCTCATCATCGAGGCCGATATGAAGGTACTCAAAGGCCGTGAGGTTGAGGAAGATGGACTCCATGGAGTCATCGATGATGAGGCGTGGGAGCTTGAAAATGCCTTTGTCAAAGCTTATGTTGTTGATCTTGTTGGTCTGGGATTTCATGAATCTTACTCTGGACTCATGTAGCTTCATTGTGGTGGGCATTGATGCATCGCCTATTATTGTAACTGTTTTATGTATATGATCATCTGTGCCTTTTCCGCGTGAGTTAGAAATGGGTAGTTCTTCTTTTATATTTTGAGGTGATTTACTAATATCAGCCATAGAGGATATGATCAGTCCTTTTCTGTGTAAGTCAAGAATGTGGAGTCGTATGGTTGAGGTCTTGTCAATCATGTCTTCCATGTTCAAAAACTTGAACATCTTGTTGTTTATCTCTTGGTCCATCTATATTGGATAAAATAGAAGTGATTAAAAATGTAAACGCGTAGCATTTGATAGCATCAAATAAATTTATTTATTGTGTCTACCATTATATAGCGAGTAACAAGACCACATGAAATAAAACCATGAGCATCAAAAAAATATATATATATATATATGAAAATATATTTTTGAAGGTACATGTGCCCCTCTGTTTCCTGTGTTTGTTTTGTTTCTATTATTTCTGTTTTTTTTATTCCATCTACTTTCTATACTCCTTGAATTCTTGCTTATCTTTTATTTTTTAAAGAGAAAATTAGTACATCTATACATGTGTCCAGGGACTAAATAAAGTTATTTATTGTGTCTACCATGAATATTCACCAAAAAATAAAAATAAATTTACTCACTCTGTTCTTTTTTACTTGTCACATTTACCTAATTCACACTGATTAAAAAAAATTGGTTAAAATTAGTTGATTACCTATATTTTATAAAAAATTTCATTATTTTTCAAAACTACTTTTATTTAAAACTCCACTAGTGGAGTATATAATTTAATACTTAGTTGATTGTGATTTATTGAAATTTATACAAGTACATTAAATTAAAAAGTAAATTTAAAAAAAAATTATTTAATATTACACAAAATTTTTCATGTGACAGATAAAAAGGAATAGAGAAGGACTCGAAAACATAACAACTAAAAAAGAACTGATGGAGTATTATGTCAAACTTTATCTCATGTATTAAATGCAACTTAAATATTGCGTATGTATAATAAAAACAAAAGGTATTATTACTCCCAACCAGATCCACTTACTAAATTCAACAAATTCATTATAGTTCATAACTCAGGTGGGCGATAGTTTATTAGTTTGCATTGTTCAAAGCTGTGTTATATAACTATAAAAGTGTAGGTTCAGCAATTAGCCAATCCTACAACTTCAATAAACAAAAATCATTTATTTTATATAGGTAAGTCAAAAATTTCAATTTCTTATAATAAATTATTTTTTTTTAGTTAAAATATATTCAGTATTTTAATTTATCACAAAATAGTATATATTCAATGACACGATCATTAAAAAATAGCATAATTTTGAGTATAACTAATAAAGAAGGCTTTAATTTAATTTCCCTTTGTCTTTGGTTTTATTTTCTGCACAATTTTTCCCGTCTTTGATTGATTTTAAAAGAGAGTAATTTTTTTAATTTTGAGTATAACTAATACAGAAGGCTTTAATTTAATTTCCCTTTGTCTTTGGCTTTATGTTCTGCGCAATTTTTCTCGTCTTTGATTGATGTAAAAGAGAGTAATTTTTTTTTTTACTAATAGGCAACAAGTGCCTCCTCCATTTAAGAGATTGTTAAAGAGACAGATAAATACAGAGGTGCACTAGTTATGGTGATTTATAGATCTCCAAAAAAAATCCTCCTGCCCTACAACTTTGAAAAGGTGAAACCACTGTTTTTTCTCACGAGGGACTCACACCCAGGACTATGAATAATACATGAATAGTACTAAACCCAAGTGTACAGTGCATGAACTGTTTATGCACGGTACTACGGGGGAAGGATTCGAACCGTTGCCTTTCTTATTGCATTCTTGTGTCATAGTATTGAGTTATCTAATGGTTGACAAAGAAAGTAACTTTATATTTTTTATTTTGCTTTTTTTATATTATATATATATATATAAATATATTTACAAAAACAACAAACGTTATATACATCGAGAGTGTGTACATAGTACAAACCAGAATTTAATCGTCAAGCTTGTGTGTCCTCAACCGATGACTCGAGACTTCTTAAATATCTCACACTTACTTTTCGGAATGGGCCAACATTCTTGGGCGATGATTATTTGATTTAATTTTCACTTTGTTAGATTTTTAAAAAAAATGTAATATTATTTCTGTTCGTTCAACTGGTGTGGTTTATGGGTATTAGGGAACACTCAAGCACTCATAAAAATCTCACACAAACCAACAAAAAAAGAGACACATGACGTTGGTAACCCAATTCGGCGTCTACTCGCCTACGTCTGGGGGGCCAAGCCCTGAGATAAACAATCCACTAAAAGAGGTAAAAATAGATGAGTACAAACACTTGTCACTCACTCACTCAACAATAAAGAACACTACCCTCTCTAGATTGTCTAGTGCTCACTCACTCTCCTCCAAGAGTCTCACTTATAATCTACGAGCAAGGTAGCTTATATAGACGCCTCAACGTCCCAAATATAGCACATACCTCTTTTAGAATCTCCGCGGCTACTAATTTAAAACCTTCCGAAATTAGCTATTTCAACTCCTGTTGTAACATAAGTTGCAACATGGCCTTGACTGCTGACTTGACTGAGTTCTGGTTATGTTGCGAATGACCTCAAGACCCATCAACCTCTCGGTCATGCTTAGTCCGAGTCGATGCTGCCAAATCTCCCGATCCTGACTGCCGCAACTAGCCTACCTCCTCAGTTCCTCATCACGCAGTCCCCTCGCAAGGGGCGCACATCCTTGTGCGTCTTCCATGAAACTTGCCAAACTTAGTCTTCAATCTTCCAAGTTTGGTCTTCAAAGATTCTCCAAACTTGATCTTCAATTCACCCAAGTTTGGTCCTCAAATATTGCCCTTAATAGACTTCAATCAATCTTCATCAAAGATTCTTTAAATCATATCTTCAATTAGCCTTCATTCCATATTTAGTCTTCAATCACATCTAACTAAGTATGGTCTTGATATGATCTTGTCTTCAAGTTGAACAAGTTACCAAGAATAATTTTACCAAAATCTTCAAGATATTTAGCCTCATGTTGTAGACTTACTAAAAATAGCTCCACCATATTTAAGATGATTTGCCTTGCACCCCAAGTCTCCATGTCATGTCACCATGCTTTCTATGTCATCAATTATGCCTTGTCACCATGGTTGCCACGTCATCTTGCCTTGGTGTCAAATCATGCCAATTTAAATAGTGCGGTCGCACTAACAATTTCTACTCTTCTGTTTATATATAGCAGTGGAGTTACTACAACATGAACAAACCCTATATAAGAGTAAAAGAATTTCCTATAATGTTTAAAAAATTCAAAATCTCCTTTGACAACAATGTAAATAAACAAAATTTTGTCACAAAAAATATTTTATAAGCTCAAAAATTAATCACATACATAAAGATAAGCCGAAATCAATCATCACCCATGATAGCAAAATAAGATTTTATTTTGGATAAAAATTTATAAACCATAATTTATTAAAAGTAAAAACAATAGGTACAGGAAACATAACAAAATAAGATTTTTTTTTTTTTTTAATAAAATGAATCAATCACAAATTTATTGAAAATAAAAGGATATTACAAGGAATACTCAAAGAAAGAAAAACAGCGTACAAGGTAAGAAAAAAAACAGACTGAAATTCTCACGAGGTAAGATAAACAACAAATAAAACAATATAAAAGCCGCAAAATAAGATTTGTACCAGATAGTTCCATCAAATTGGCTTCCCATATATATATATATATATATATATATAAAACTAGGAAGTCAATCTAATAAACCGATGGTCTGATGCAAAACAAAAAGCAATGCATAGATAACTTAGACTACTTCGAGGAATGGTGGTAGCTTAACACTGCATAAAGTGTCTGAACAACGGTGAGCACCAATAGAAGCACAGCAGCAACAGCTGCAAGAGTTTTCCAAGGTGTCTCGAAATGTAAATGCAAGAGGTCAGCCAGCCATCTGTTCCAATTTTTTCCACTGTATTTCTTCACCATTTCCCGAACCTCTTGAATTTTACCTTTTGGATCATGTGTGACTTCTTTAGTGAGACTGTTCAGAAGATCCGCGGCAGCCTGGTCACTTCCAACAGCCATATGGATGATTTTCTTGGATCGGAGCAAATGGACATCATCAGCTGAGTCAATTAACTCATCCATGAAGCAAACGTAGGATGTAACCTCATCTTGAAGGCCGACGTGGAGGTGCTCGAAGGCCATGAGGTTGAGTAAGGTGGACTCTGTGGCATCGTCGATGATGAAGTATGGGAGCTTGAGGATGCCTTTCTCGAAAGTTATGCCAGTGATCTTTTTGTTATTGATCTCATTTGAAGCTTTTACAAATTTAACACCGGATTGATGGAGCTTCATTGCGCTCAGCATCGGCACATCGTTATCGCTCTCTACTGGATATATATTTGCTGCACTCTGTGGTGGTTGCGCTCTGTTTTCTTGTGCAATTGAGATAGAGGTGTTATTGGTAAAGGCTGGTGCTGCACTTGGATCGGTTTGCGTTGCAATCAAGCCTTTTCTATACAAGTCAAGAACGTGTAGTCCCAACTGATCAGGGGTGGTGTCAAGCATGTATTCCATATCAAAAAACTTGAAGACTAGTTTGTTGATCTTTTTGTCTGTCTGTATTTGATAAATAAATAATTGCTAGATGAGTAATAGTGTTAAGATAGCGTTGGACAGCATGCATGGTACACAGAAGTAAAGAGATATATATATATATATAAGACGGTAATATATATTTTATTATTTTTGTAATGTGTTCAATAAAGTATACATGGAAAATGTGAATTCAACTTCAAATCAAGAATATAATTTATTTTAAATGCATAATGTTTGATAACTTAAATGATTTTGGTTAAATTATTTTTCCTTATGTATCTCCATAACTTTGTACAAAGTTCTTTTTTTCGTGTCAATGTGTCAAAGTGTCAATCTTTCAGTTCAAAACATTCCTTATACATAAGTGATCACAAATATATGTATATATATATATAATCATGTTTGAGGGGTACGTATAAACATGTTTGAGGTTGTACGTACGTCTTTAATGAAATATTTTGCATGGAGATACAAAGATAATGGAATTTAATTTATTATAAACAAAAGTATTGTTTAATAGTAAATACAATAAATGGCAGATGATACTTGTATGTATGCAGAGAAGGGGTTGAAAAGTTTTTAGTTTAAATTTGGAAAAATTTTTTGAGAAATAAATTTGGAAAAATTGATTGCTCCACTTCGTGATAAATTTATTTACAATTTGGGTAAAAATCCATTGCATTATATGTATAGCAAGAGAATGTGACAGGATAAAGTTATTTACTTATTCTATCTCACACAAACGGAATATCACTTTCAACTAGAATTAATTAATAAATTCAACAAACTTATTTTAGTTCATTCCTTAATACATTCAAAAGTCGGGCTATATAATGACAGAAGTACATTCTCAACAGTCATTCATTTATACGGCAACCATAAAATATCACCTATGTTATAGCTAAGTGAATCCTATTAATTTCTTACAAAAAAAAAATATTTTTAAAAAAATATTTGATATCTCAGCTATATTATAATTTAGTGTATATATATATAATAATAATACTATATATATATATATATATATGTATGTATATCTAGGTATGTACCTTCTCTTGGTGCAACACCTTTAGAACCAAAAGAGGAAGTTGGTTCTCAAGCATAAGCATGTCCCTCTTTATGTGAAGCAGTTTGTGTTCAGTCGCATGATCGCTGAATATGGGATCATGTTTGGCATAAGGAGTCTTTACAGGCTGGTTCTTATCGATTCGTAGAAGTTCTAGCATGAAGCAGCCATCAGTGATCATAAGTTTAATGAACTTGTCTTTATCTTGCCACTCTTCTTCCAAAAATTCATAACATGCTTGCAAATCGTTCACATGGTATTTCATCTCATCAATAAAATATTGTAGAGATTGCCCAGCATTGACAAGAAAATGTATGAGTGCGGTTTTTTTGTAGCCTTCAACCAGCATCAAGTTTTGTTTACCGTGGTGGTAGGGGCCGAAAGAAACAACTTGGGGTGTTAACAAGGTCTCGCTTTTCATCTTCTCGGCGAATGGTGGTAAATGGTATATCGACCGTTTCTCGAATTGCTTTTCTTCCTTATCTCCATTGAATTTCTCCACTTCTTCTTGAATCGTTGCCTTCCATGATTTTTGTCCATTCACCATGAAAAGGGATTTGCTTGTGGAGGTCATCATGTTGGCTGTTCAAGGGCGGTTATGATTGTGTACAAGGGGATTGTTTTTTTTTCACAAGTAATGTAGCAAATCAACAAGGAGCGCATGGTTTTATATATACACCCTTGTAGTAATAATTAAGAGATCTTCTTTATTAATTAGCATCTTGCACGACCTTGTTAAGCACCATCTCTCAAAGCAAGGTGCATTCTTGAATAGCATCTTGCGTTTCCATGATGGGCCTTCTTTTGATGTACTTAAAGTTAAGCTTCACTTAACCTTTAACTTTATATTTGCTTATGCAGCTAATTGTTCTCATCTTTGTCGGGGGTGATTAAAATGGAAAGAATCCTAATTATCACATTTATTTCCAGGTTTTCTCTTAAAATTGTCACATGTTATGGGATAAAAAATCCACGGAAAATCTACTATATATCTCTAAGTCTTAACGAGCTAGTAAGGGTGAATGTATGTATATATATATATATATATGACATCAGCTGAAAAGATTGTCACGCCCCGAACCCAGCTCTAGGGACCCGGGACGCCGACAAACGGCCGTACACCTACAAGGCCGAAACCAAGTAGGCATACAAGGCCTCAAAACCTGATCCAAAACAGAACAAAGAATCAAACTCAGTGGATTACAAAAAAAACAATATAAACTTTTTCAAATAAAACATAGGCCCACAAAAAAGGGACTTATTACATGCTAATACTCGACGATTGCCTAACGATCCCTGCTAAGCTATCAGCCACTCAACTCTACTCTTGATCTGAAAAGATATTAAACAACAAATTATGAGCTTGACAGCCCAGTAAGCACCCACTAAAAATATTGGGATCATTTACACAAAATCATAATGTATCAAAATGAGAAAATCGGAAATCAGAATTATTTCAAGTAAACAAAGATGTCAAAACTGAGCATATAGGTCCCCCAAACAACTATTGCCAAAACAAAATATCAGAACTCATATATTTACCCTCAGTGACCCAAGCCAGAATTATCAGAACTCAAATAATTACCCTCGGTGACCCGAGCCAGAATTATCTGAACTCATATTTTTACCCTTGGTTACCCGAGCCAGATTTATCAGAGGCCGTTATTCTTCACCGACGGAAAGCGGTGGGAAACTATAGTTTCTATATCAGAGTACATGTCGACACGGTCAGTGTTTAACCCTCAGTGAAGGGTTATTGCAAAGTTAGTTTGGGAACTAGTTTCTATGTCAAAATATTGCATGTTCACAAAACAATAAACAAACAAAATTCGCATTGGGCATAATACGAATAATTTGTCAAACAAAATTTTTAGCAGTCGCATGATCCCATTTTATCATAGCAAAATAAACCAGTTACTTGAATCCAAACATGAACAGATAATTTAAAAAAAAATTAATAATAATTAATCAGAAATTAACTAAAACATATCTGAAATTCATAATTAGAATAATACATATTTAGAAAAACTATCTAAAATTTTAGAAATTAAATAATCTGAATATAAAATAAATATTTAAACCTTTCAGATAATTCTAATCCAAAATAAAATATCATTAACTCAAAATTTCAAATAATTTAAAGTGATTTCAAAAATAATAATAAATAAATAATTCAAAATATATATGTCAAAATAATCAGTAATTTTCTTTAAAAATTCCAAAAGTTCACAAAACTTGAATTTTCAAGTATATACATATAATAGGGTTTATATGTGGGATACTTACCTGATCAACGCCCAAGAATACTCTCAAACCTTACACATTTGACATGTTCTATATTTGGGAAGAGATCCTATTAGCTTTAAATAACAAAAACGAGGCTAACAAGCAATAGTATAAAAAAAAAGATTTTTAGAAGGGTACAAATGCAAAAATTTCAAACTATTATTCTATACTCCCAAATATTGATTATTGTGAGGGTACAATAGCAATTACCCACTCTAAAAGCCATATCAATAATTCCAACATAATCAATGAGTACCAAAACCCTCATAACTTCACCTACACTTTTCCAAATCACAAATTTAAAAATTCTGGGAATAATAGACACTAACACTATGATATAGCCGAAATTCACATAATTTAGAGTACTAGTCAATTTATAACATTCAACTGAATCTCTAACTATTTCTGCAAAATTATAATTCAGACATATACTTTTAAAATATGCATATCTCTTAACCTACAACTCCAAATGTAATGAAACTTTACTGACAATCAGATAACTCAAAAATGAACGACTTTCTTATTTTTCACCTTATCTAATTCAATCTCCCTGATCATCAAAATTGGCCATGATTCTTCAAGTTCTGCACAGAAATATCATCCGAGACAATTATACTAAAAAAGTTATATCTCACAGACTACAAATGCAATAAATCTGAAATTTTGCAGATATCTAGGTAACATCAAAATCTACAACTTTTATATTTTACTCTCCTCCAAATTCTTCCTCTAAAATCCCTAAAATCAGAAAAGGGATTTCTGCTATTGTTAAAAACGAAAATCTGAAACCTATCAAATTAAATCAACTAACAATTCCTTTCTCATGGCAAAAGATTATACCTCAATCAACTATACTTCACATTACATCAAATCTATCATGCAAAATCTCATCCTTGAGATGTGATTAAATCCATAAAAACATCACGGTTAAAGATCCTAAGAATATGTTTAGGTGCACACATCAAAAGAGGAACAATATTCCCTCAACTACAAATTGGGAACAAACTCTAGAAACTCAAAGGCTAAATCTAAGGTTTAAAAGTGAATCACAAATAGAAACAAATTTCAGGGTTTCAAAAAGGAAGAAATCAAGAGCCAACAAGCATCAATAATAATCATTAAAATTATGCACAAAGCTCTAGAATCCTGCCTTGAAAGAAGCGAACAAACTCTCGAAAAGAAGATCCACTAGTGCTTGCCGGCGGCACCACCATGAAGGAAACGGAAGGGAGATTGGGAGTTCTTTTTTTTCTACGACAATAGAAGATCATGGGCGGTGGAGATATAGTTAAGTCGTGATATTTGGTAACTGCTAGGAATAAGAACAAGGGTAAAAAAAATTTAAAACAAATTGATGGTTATGATTAAAAAAATTTTCCATCAATGGCTAGGATCTAATCAGGCCCTGAGTAACTCTAGTTTAAAGCAGCACTTTAGTCACATGCAGATTAAATTATTGAATCTCACAATTCTAACATCAATTATCATTTTTATCATCTTTATATATCTTTAATTATCAAACTTTGGACAGCTAAAATTATCAATACATGACAAAAACTAAATCAGTTATTGTATTAATTAATTGAAAGAACATTTCTAACATACAAGCATTAATTATAGGTTAGCCACATCTGTACCTTATAATGTTATATATATATATTGATATTATTTATAGGCTCACCGCGTCTGTACCTTTTTTTTTTTGATGAAAAGTGGATAAACCACTGATTTATTGAGAAAGAAAAAACAGTACAGGGATAAAATTCTCTCACCAGAAGTGAATGAGAAAAGTACAATAAAACAGAGAAATGAAAATAAAAGGAGGTAAAAGCATGTTCAGGTGGAAGACACCGTCTGGCATCTCAGGCCTGGCCAGAAGATCTGGTGGTACAGCAACTCCTATGGGGGGTCGTGATCGAGTTCGCCAGGAGGATTTGATGCGCTTGCGCTGAGGAAGTCAAGGGAGCGCTTGATTTTCTGTGATGCTTCATTGAGTGTTTGTTGATGTCTATCCGCAGCTGTTGGGAACCATGAAAGAAGCATATTAGCAGTTTTAAAAATTATGTTTAATTGTGGTAAAGCAGTTTGTTGAAAGATACGAGAGTTCCTTTCAAGCCAAATATTCCATAAAATTGCACGAGAAATGAGGTCCCAGAGTGGTCGGAGTCGAGGTGTAAGGGACAGAATCCAGGAGGTCCACAAGAGCGGGATGGTTTGTGGGAGAGAAGATGAATCTAAGGATTGAGTAAAGAATGCCCAGCATGCATTTGGAGAATTCACAATCGATGAAAAGATGTTGAATGTTCTCAGAACCGTTGTGACAGAGGACACAGGTGTCAGTGGAATTTTGAAAATTACAACCTTTCTTGAATAAGCTAGAGAGAGTGAGGATCTTGTCTTCTCCAGCTAGCCAGCAGAACAGTGTGATTTTGCTAGGGTTACGACTTTTCCAAAAAAGGGGGTACAGTGGGCTGCGGGTTCCACCATCAATAAGATATTTATAGAAGGATTTAACTGTGAAAGTGCCACTTTTTTCAAGGGTCCAATTAAGAGAGTCATTCTGTGTGTGAGAACATTCAGGGATAATATCAAGAAGGGGAGATAGCGTGTCTTGCGTGGCCGTATGAAATATGTGATCTGTGTTATTAATAAATTGTGAGAATTGCCTGATTGTTATCCAAGGAGCTTTACAATCATTGAAAAGGTCAGGCCAGTGGTCTCTTAGTAGGATTCCTGCGTGCCAGCAGTCAAACCACAGATAGGTATTGGAGCCACTATTGATCTTTTTAGAAATACAAGATTGGATGGAGGGAAGAGTAGAAGTCACACCCGCCCAGAAAAAAGATTTATTTCTAGGTGAATTGTGGAAAAGGATTCCATTTATATCTCTAAAAGAGTAATTGGCATGAATAATTTTGGCCCAACCACAATTTGGGTTGTTAGAAAGTTTCCACCACCATTTTCCAAGTAAAGCAATGTTGAAGGTCTGAAGGTAAAGCATACCCCAACCACCCATATCTCGTGGTCTTGTAATCCTATTCCATGCAATTAATCTGATTCCTTTGGGACCCAAGTCAGGGCCTCTCCAAAAAAAATCTCTCCAAATTTTGTCAATTTCCTTGATCACCCATGCGGGAAACTTGAAAACCGACATCCAGTACACAGATATAGAGGAGAGGACAGAGTTTACAAGAGTTAGACGTCCACCAAGCGATAAATAGTTTGCTTTCCAGGAAGTAAGCCTCGAGCGAACCATGCCAGTGATAATAGCCCAATCATTCCATCTAGGTCGTCGACCAGAGAGAGGAATACCTAAGTAAGTGATTGGAAGGCTGGTACGGGAACAGTTAAGGATTCTAGCAGAGGAGTGATGGGGTTAGAAGCCGTAGTTAGAGGAAAAGAGGCAGCTTTTAGAGTAATTAATTGTCAAGCCAGAAGACCCCTCATAAAGATACAATATAAGTTTGATGATTTTTAGGTCTTCATGTCCTCCAGTAGAAAAGATTAGGAGGTCATCAGCATATTGGAAGTGACAAATGCTATCAGCATGATTCAGAGGAACCCCAATCAAGACTTTGGATTTGAGTGCATGGAAGAACATAACGCTTAAAACATCAGTGACCAGGGCAAAGAGTAAAGGAGAAAGGGGATCACCTTGCCTTAGACCTCTTTTACAACGAATGTAACCCTGGGTAGTTCCATTGATAATGAATTGAGCCTTTGCAGTGCTAAGAATGGAGTTGACCCAAGAGAGCCATTTAGGTCCAAAGCCTCTTGCAGCAAGAATATCAAGTAGAAAGTTCCAGTCTACTGAGTCAAAAGCTTTTGCAAAATTAACTTTAAAAATGTGACTAAGGCGTTTTCTTTTTTGAAGATTGAATATGACTTCTTGAGCGCCAACAATATTGTCCACAATACATCTGCCCTTGATGAAACCAGATTGTGCATCGTCAACTAATAAACTGATTACTGTGCTAAGATGATTAGCAAGTATTTTGGAGATGATTTTACAGGTGGAATTGATAAGGCTGATGGGACGGTAATCCGCAACATAGGCAGGCGTATTATTTTTAGCAATAAGAGTGATATGAATCCAGTTAATACGCTCAAGATTAATGGTACCCTCGTAGAAGTCTTCGCAAAGTTTGACAATTGAGGGTTGGAGTATGGTCCAGTGTTTTTGAAAAAAGAACATGGGAAAGCCATCCGGACCTGGTGATTTGTCGGGGTTGAGGCCAAAAACTGCAAGTTTAATTTCTTCAAGAGTGAAAGGAATTTCAAGCTGTGAGAGATCAATTCTTTCCTTATGATTAAAAAGGAATTTCCAGTCAAGGAGGAATCTAGTTTTTAACGAGGTGCCAAAGGCTGAGCGGTAGTGGTTTGTGAAGATTCTACCGATATGCTCGTTGCCAGTTATCCAATGATCCTCCTGAAGAATGCGAGGGATAAGGTTTCTATTTCTCCTTCCGTTAGCGATGTGGTGAAAGAATTTTGTGTTAGAGTCCCCTTCTCTAAGCCAAGTAATTCTAGAGCATTGCTTCCAGTAAATTTCTTCCTGATTTAAAATGGTGTAGAGTTCAGATCGGATTTGAGAAAGACGGTTAGACTCATCCTCAGATAATGGTCTGGCTTCTCTGATAATGTCAATGGAATGTAATTCAGACAGGAGACTACATTTTAGAATCTTGGAAGCGCAAAAGGTGTTTTTGGACCAGGTGTGGAGATTGGATTTTAAATGAGCAAGATTTTTGGATAAGATAAACGCTTCGCAGCCAATAGGATTAAGTTCTGACCACCAATCTTGAACAAGACTTGTGATATCAGGATTAGTATACCAGAATTTTTCAAATTTGAAGAGTCGGGATCGCTTAAAGTGTGTTCCAAAGTTGAGGCAGATGGGTGAATGATCTGAACCAAATCTGGGGAGATTAAATTGGGTAGATCTGGGATATAAGGAATCCCAATCATGAGAATAAAGGAATCTGTCGAGGCGGACCCAAATAGGATTAGATTGTCCGTTAGTCCACGTGAATTTTCTCCCACTAATAGGGGGATCGAAGAGACCAAGCTCACTTAGGAGGTTCTGGGATGTGATGATATCTCTAGGATTAGAGATGCCGTTATTTTTGTCTTCAAAGGAAAAGACCGTATTGAAGTCGCCACAGACGATCCAGGGAGTTGAGATGAGGTTTCTTAAAGTTCGGAGTTCATTCCAGAAATTTGATCTAATGGTTCTGGAGTTAGGCCCATAGACGCTAGAGCAGGTCCAGGTGGAGTTATCGGAATGATTTGTAAATCTGATGGTAATAGAAAAGGATCCCTTATGAAATAGGTTACCAATAAGAAGCGAGCTATTCCAGGCGAGAATAATTCCTCCTGCAGTACCTTGGGCCGGGATGAATTCAAAAGAGTCGATACGTTTACCTCCAATTAATCTCCAGAGAGAACTACGAATATTTTGGAGTTTAGATTCTTGGAAGCAAATAATGTCTGCTTTGGAATTTAAAATAACTTCTTTCACTAAGTGGCATTTAGAGGGTCTGCCTAGACCTCTGACATTCCAATTTAAAATAATCATAAAGACAGATAATGTCTAAGTAGGTCTCGAGTGGGACCCAAGGGATACCGGGGATTTGGTGTTCCTATCGTCTTCGAGAGATCTTATTTTGTCTAGGCATTTGTTTTTATGACTAGGGGAGCCTAGGAATTTAATGCCACAAGAGTTACTGTAATTAAGAATTTGAGCATCAGTCCAAGAAGAAAAAACTGAATTAAGAAGGGAGGGCGTACCTTCTCGTGGATCTTCTGGGATTTTTTTCTTGGAAGATCGGGGAGGGAGAGGTACGAACCCAGCTTCTTCATTCCATCGTCCTGATGGTTTTTTGGGTCTGTCACTTCTTCTAAGTTGTTTAGAGTCTGGGTGAGGATGTTTTGGAGCATCTTCCTTGGTACTGGTGATATCTGGTACAGGGACATTTTGGAGATCACTGTCTTCCTGTTCGATGCAATTTTTATTAGGAAGTAGATCCTCATCATCCATGTCATGATCAAGAATATTCTCATCATCTCCCCAGTCAAGGAGTTCTTCATCAGAGGGAATCTCCATTGGTGAGTTCAGGGGTGTGGGATCTTGTTCATAGAATTTTCCTGAATTAATAGTTGGTACCAGGGTCCAACCTCCATAAATGAAAATCCATTTATATTCATCAGGGATAGGCAAGGTTGGAGGGAGATCTTGCAGGTGAATAGGAATACTTTCCTACAATTTGGAGCCCAGTGAAGATCCCTGTCCAAGATCTGTAATAAGGAGTGTATTGTGAGTTTTACTAGGCAAAGATGCCTTAACAATTGTGGATTTAATTAAATTAGAATGTTGCTTATCTTGATGAATAAAGACTGCATCAACTGAATGATCAGCAGTGTGCTTATCACGAGGCAAAGCCATCTTTAAAGGTGGAAGTGTGTTGAGATCAAGAGTGATCGAATCTCGAGGTGTCTCATCAGATGGTGGGGAGGGATCCTGATCAGAGGACTGATCACGATGAGGATGCTTGTCTGCGGAGATATCATCTCGAGGCGTCTCAGCATCTAAGGAATGATGCTCACGGGTTTTACAGGATTTCCGGGAAAGCATATCACGATGCGGTTGAGACGAATGCAAAGTTCCAAACCGGATGATAGAGATCTCATCACGAGGCATTTGGATGGTCGTTGTTGGCCTCTCCATCACGTCTCCACTGCATGGCGACAGTGAATCGTGTCCCTCGGCTTGTTCACAAGGGACCGACGAGATCTCGGGAATTCCGGTGGCCAACCAGTCATCGGGAGGGGGGGAAATTTCTCCCTGAGATCCACAAGCAATGTTCCCTGTCGATTGGCCAAGGCTGGAGCAATGCTCAACGGCCTTGCCGGGGGAATATCGACGGGGGGAGGTACGATGGGAGCTTTGCCCTTATCGGATTTAGGGGCATAAACAACGTTGTTGGGTGGCGGTGCTGAGCGAAGATGGGTCGGGGGGTGAGTTGACTGGCCTTGAATTATCTTGGATCGGAGAATGTGGGCGCCATCGTCTTCGAGCTTAACTAAGAAGCTTCTGATGCCGACGTCCACCGTGATCTCCAACGGGAAGGAGATCGATGGTTTAAGTCTGACGAGAGTTCACAGATGCTCCAGCGTCACGTGTTCCTTCTTCTGGACGTAAATTAAATCACCGATCGGCCGGAGTATATCGACTATAGAGTCCCAGTTCCAACAGTGAAGAGGGAGGTTGGAGATCCTGATCCAGTTATAATTGCCGGCGGCCACCGCGTGAGATCCAAACTCGGTGGTCCAATGGGAGAGAGAGATGCAACAAGGACCATAGATTGAGTTGAGAGTTAAAGGGCTCCTTTTCACGGCTAATGCTGCTTCTCTGGCGGAGGACATCATGAGGATGAAGTCATTGTTGAACGGGGTGATGTGTTCGCAGAGATCAGAGTTAAGGTACTGAGGAAGGGAATCATGAAGTGAACGAACGCTTGCATTGCCTGAGGTTACCCTAATTATCACCATCTTCTTGAGCTCATCTTTCGATTTTAATATTGCCTCAGATATAGGCAAGGAGACGCGAAGAGAGGACTTGTTGGTTTTCACAGGGATATGGAGGAGTGGTTTGAGTTCAGTTGAGGAACCCCGAGCTTTGGAGTTAGAGGATGAGGTTTCCTGTGAGTAGATCTTAGAGCGAACTCTGGCTTTTTTAAAATCTGGACGAAGGGGAGGGGAGCGGTGAGGGCAACGGATGGCGAGATGTCCAACGTCGGAACAACGTTTACAGGTGAGCTGGTGTCAGCACTCCTCAACCTTGTGTCCGGTTCTCAAACATTTTGAGCAGGTTTCGGCGGAGTCCGGCGAGCGTCTCCTCTTAGAAGAAGCAGGGAGGGAGGAGGGTAAAAGTTCAGAGGAAGGAGGTGTGCGAGCGACGTCTGCGTACGTTGTACCCTCTCTCACCGGAGAGGTCTTGAGATGTTGATGGACCTGTAGATTTTGGTTGCGCTGGGGAGTAGGGAAACTTTGATGAGGGATGGGTTGAAAGGTTTGAGAGGTGTTGGAGCTAATATTCCTGCGAGATCTACCGGAAAAACCCCCGCGAGTTCCACCACGAGGATGACGGAAGCTGCGAGAATCAGCATGATGGCCAGCTGAGAAATCTCATGGCCGGGATCACTGTTCACGCTCATCAGCAACTTCAAAGACAAGGCCACTGTACCTTTTACTAATATATTTTTTTGTAAATACCGATCGAATCTGTTAAAATAATAATCATAATAATAATAACAATAATAATAATTCACTGTATTCCAAAATCCTAATCAATATCGGTAAATTCTATGTTTGTATCAATAGTCACTTCTCGATTTCTGATTGTATTTACTAATATGCCTTTAAAGTTTATGGGTGTTTTTCTCAATTTTTGGTCATGGACAAGGATGCACTTTCATCCCATGATCTTAATTTGATGCTCATCGTCCAATGTAGTTGCCTTTTTCTCTATGATGTTCATAAGCATAGATTTTTTTTTTGTTTTTCAGAAGCCATGGGATCGAATAGCTGGAAGTCAGGGGCTGCAAGGTCGCTTTAATGGATGAAAAATTAATATAGGAATGATTAATTATTATTTTTAAAAAAAGACAATTGTGCTTTCATCCTTACATTTTTTTGACAATTTTGCCCTCGACCAATAGAAGTTACGCACCTACGAGTCTATATTTTTGTTTTCTGCATATAAGTTTATTTTTGTATTAAATACTTTAACTATTAATTATCATTTTAAATTTACATTTTATCACTTATTTTATTTGTATTTTAATAATTATAGGTATTCACTTTGTTACTGTTGATATATATTAATTTTGCTTTATATTTTTAAATTAATTTCCATCCAAAACTTATGTTCTATTTCTATTTTAAGATTACTAAAAATTTTAACTTAAAAAATATTTTTAGAAATTTTGCCACTATGCCTCGTCAATTATGATGACTAAGAAAATACAGTAATAAAATGTTACTAAAAATATGTGATCCAATGAAACATGATTATATCAAATTACTTTAATATATCACTATGCATTCTCCCGTTTTGTATCAGAGTTTTTAAAATTTTATCAGGGGTTTTGAGGAAATATCATGTATAAAAAATAAAAACTGTTATATATCTTGGATTTCAAAGGTCTTATGGAAAATTTATTGTATAAATAAATACAATTAAAGTTTTCAATCATTAATATCATAAGTAATATAAATAAAAACTTAAATGTAATATAAAAATATTAAATTTGTTCATTGAAATATCTTGGGAGCATATTATAAAAAATAATATAATTAAACAACTCCTACAATAGAAGTTGTTGTATATATTGGATTTCAAAGGTCTTATTGATATTTATTGCATAAATAATTAAGTACAATTAAAGTTTTTCTATTATTAATATCATGACTAATATAAATAAAAAATTAAATGTAATAAAAGAATTTAAATTTGTTTCTTGAAACATTCTGGGAGCATATTATACATCTAACTTTAATAGTACTAGGTATTTTCCCCGACTTCGCATCGGAGGTTTTTAAATTTTGTGAAGAGTTTTGAGGCAATATCATATATAAAATAATATAATTAAACAACTCCTACCATAGAAACTATTTTATACTTTGGATTTCAAAGGTTTTATTGACATTTTTTATATATAATTAGGTGTAATTAATGTTTTTAATTATTAATATTATAAGTAATATAAATAAAAACTTAAATATTATTAAAAAATCAAAATTGTTTCATAAAACGCTCTCGGAGTAGATTATACATCTACTTTAATAGTATATATATATATATATATAGTTTGTTTGGAATATATAATGGAACATTTAATGCAAACAAATAAATAAAATTAAACACCTTCCATTACTAATATCACATTAAATGCAATAACAGAAATTCTTAAGAAAATTTAAAATTTTCCTTGAAACCCTCTGTAGCTGATTATATATTTATTTTAAATATATAGATACTAATATCACATTTAATACAACTTAAATGCAATAAGAGAAATTCTTAAGAAAATTTAAAATTTTCCTTGAAATCCTCTCGTAGCAGATTATACATTTACTTTAAATATATGTATAGATGTAAGATTACGATAAATCAAAAGGCTAATTAATATATTTAGAGAAGAATATTTATTACTATAGCACATTTTGGATGGAAAGAATATAGGAAATGCATGACTTTATAGACTACTCAAGCAACCGACCTCCTTATCATTTATTTTATGGCTTGTGGAATGTTCATTGCTTTTTTTTAATTCGATGGACCATTTGATTGCTTTGGAATAACATTTTGTTAAACAGTGTATCTTTATCTTAGAGGGACATATAAAAGTAAAAGAATATGGGCACACAGCTGTGATATGATTCATGGGCATGTGTCTACTTTAATTTCTTTACAGTCGGGTAGAGGTTTTAATGCAGAATGAAAGAAATATATGGTCAGGATGAACACCAATTAAGAGGGAAGAAATGTAGTTTTTAGTGAATGGTAGTTTTTAATGAATGATTGGCATGCTTAAATATACTACTTTAATACAGTTACCGGGTCGGAGAACAACTTAATCAAGTAATGGTGATGAGATATTATTTTTTTTGGAATAATAGGTGACAAGCGTCTTTTTTTTTTATGAATATAAACAGTACTGAACAGTATTGGAGTCCAGATGTACAGTGTATAATATAAGAATCTCCATGACCTCCCGTTTTACACTTTGGTGTCATACCATTGGGCTATCTAATGGTTGACTGGTGACAAGATGTTTGCATCTAATTAATATAGGATTAATAAATTTGAAGCTAAAAATTATTTCCTTGAGATTGGTTTAGAAATCTTAAATGCAACTGCAGGAGACATGGTAAAACACTTTTCATCCCCCAATCCGAATTAGAGATTATCACACCCATTTATAAATAGAATAAGTTAATTTTTTTTTTTTTGAGAAAAGTGGATAAATCACATATTTATTAAAAAGATAAGTTAAAATTATAACACATGTAAGATTTAGTATTTATCATTTTTTTAATTTATTTAATAATTTAATGATTTAATTCAAATCGGATTTTTTTTTAAGTTCAAAAATAAACCAAAAGTAATAAAAATTTATTTTGCTCGGTATGTAAATAAACAATCTATAATTATATTTCAATAAACAAACAAACAAATAAATAAGCACCCTTAAATTTCACACATTAAAATGGGCCGAAATCCAATCGTGACAAAGTAATCACACACAAAACTCAAAAAGAAAAAAAAAAGTTTATATATACACCAGACACTCATCAACTTGTCTCCCCAAATCCATCTGGTTAGTCCATCTAATAAAAAAATGATCAACAGAATGCATAACAGAAGACAGACATGAATAACTCAAGTTGGTTTTTCTGGAAAGTGGTAAGCAGCAACTGCATAAAATGTCTGAACGAAGGTGAGTATCAAAAGAACCACAGCAGCAATAAGACCAATGGTAGTCCAAGGTGTCTGAAAATATATATGCAGGAGGCTAGCCAACCATTTGTTAAATCTCCTTTCACTGTACTCCTTCACCTTGGTCCGAATCTCTCCAAATTTGCGGGTGGGATCATGAATGACCTCTTTAGTGAGACTGTTGAGAATTTCTGCAGCAACCTGGTCACTTCCAACAGCATTATGAATGATTTTGTCGGAGCATAGCCGATGCACATCAATAGCCGAGTCACTTAACTCATCCATGAAGCAAACATAGGACGTAACCTCATCATCGAGGCCAACATGGAGGTGCTCGAAGGCCATGAGATTGAGGAAGATGGACTCCGTGGAGTCATCGATGATGAGGTGTGGGAGCTTGAAAATGCCTTTATCAAAGCATATGTCGTTGATCTTGTCGGTTGAGGATTTCTTGAATCTTACTCCGGACTCATGGAGCTTCATTGCTGTCGGCATTGATGCATCGCCTTTTATTGTAGCTGTTTTATGGATATGATCATCTAGATCTGTGCCTTTGCCTTGTGAGTTAGAAATGAGTAGTTCTTCTTTTTTATTTTGAGGTGATTTAGTACTATCATCTATAGAGGTTTTGATCATGCCTTTTCTGTATAAGTCAAGAATGTGGAGTCCTAGGGTTGAGGTCTTGTCAATCATGTCTTCCATTTTCAAAAACTTGAACACCTTGTTGTTTATCTCCCTGTCTGTCTGTACGTATTGGGTAAATAAATCACTCCTAAGTACTAATCAATGATGTTAAGTAGCTAGCATTAATTGACAGCATAGGCGTTATATACCAAGTAACAAGACCAAATGAAGTAAAACTACTTATCAAATATAAATATATATATATATATGGAACATATATTTTTGAAGGGTAAATATACTTAACTGCGCGCACATGATGCATGTAGTTATATATATAGAGAGTCGGAAAGCTTTTAGTATAAAATTGGAAAAATATACTACCTTCTTATGTGTTAAATTTATCAACATCATTAGATAAAAATCTATCATATTATATTCAATGGAACTACAGGGATAATATAAAATTATTTATTTGTTCTACCATGTATATCCACCAAAAACAAAATAAATGTATTACATCAAACTTTATCTTAACTAAATCAAATACTACCTAAATATTACATATATACAATAAAAAAATTATTATTTTTAATTAAACCCACTTAATAAATTCAACACATTCATTTTAATTCGTATCTCATGTAGGCATTAGAGATGGCAATTTGTACCCTATCCGACGGGTATACCCGTACCCGTACCCGGTCAAAGAGGGTATTACCCTCTTTGACGTGCACGGGCTACTGGTAAAGTGAAAATACCCGTTAGTTTTTGGCAGTGCGAGATCGGGTGAGGTATGCCCCTACCCTACCTGCACCTTACCCTTACCCCACGTTGAAGAGGTGCAGGGTAAAACCCGTACCCGTACCCTTACCCTATCATATATATATATATATATATATATATATATAATTTTTTATTAAACTAAACATTTACTCATAATTTACTCAATATCTATTTTCATGGTAATTAATTTGAAAATAATACTTCAAATTTTCTCTTAATATATTATTTTAAATTTTATTTAATTTCTATATTTATATTTGATAATATTATCAAAATTGAATTTTAAATATATATTAAGAATCATAATTAAATTAAAAAATAAACAAATATAAAAAATAATGTTATAATAATTTATTCTATAAATTATAAGAACATCCTGAAAAATAAGATACTAATAAAAAATCAATTGGATATAACTTATGAGAATTACTTATAATGTTTTTTATATTCAAAATCTTACTAGATATTTATAAAATTTGAAGCTAAATAAAATATAAATAGTAGATATATGAAAAAATTTTAAACAAAAACCAAGATGGTTAAACATGAACAAAACAAAAGGTAGAGTTACCATTGAGTCCTAAATAGACTTCATTTTTATGTGATTATATAATTTAAGATAAACAAATATATATCAACTTGTAATTTTGAATTTATGGACATGTGTTTAAAGATTGTAATATAATGTATAACTAATTCATTTTTATTATTATTTAAATTTAATTCGATAATTTGAACAACGGGCAAGCGGGTACCCTGCGGGTATACCCGTACCCTGCGGGTAAGGGTAAGGGTATGATTTTTTTTACCCTGAAGGGTACGGGTAAGGGTACGAGTATGGGATAGGGGTTACGGGTACGGGTAAGGGTTTTGGCATACCCTACCCATACCCTACCCGTTGCCATCTCTAGTAGGCATTCATCTATTTGCATCATTCAAAATTAAGTTATAGAATCATAAAGTATAGATTCACAACAACATCAATAAACAAAAATCATTTATTTTAACTAAGTCAATATTATCAATTTCTTACTATAAATATTCTTTTGAGTTAAAATATATTGAGTACCTTAATTATAACATAAAAGTGTACATATTCACTGATACAATCATTAACAAATAATTAACATAATTATGAGTATAATAAATAATATTATTAACAAATAATTTTCCTATGGGTTCAAATCTCTCCCCCAACAGTACTATTTACTATACTGTTCATACGGGATTTTTATACTATTCTCATACTGTACATACACTGGACATCCGGGTTCTAGTACTGTTCGATACTGTTTATATTCATATAAAAATGGCACTTGTCGTCTATTATTCAAAAAAATAATAATAATAATAAGCTTAATCGATCACAAGTTCCATGCTATTAAGTTAAATATATTTAACAATACATATATAGATACATACCATTGGTGAGTTGCGCTGGTCAGCCTTCTCTGCATGGATTAACACCTTGATAGCTAAAAGAGGCAGTTGGTTTTCAAGCATGAGCATGTCCCTCTTTATATAAGGCAATTTGTGTTGAGATGCATGATCACTAAATATGGGATCATTAGCGGTATGATGAGTCTCTGGGGACTCACTATCGAAACGTAGAACCTCTAACATGAAGCAGCCATCAATCATCATAAGTTTTATGAATTCGGCTTCATCATTCCACTTCTCTTCTAAAAATTCATAATGTGCTTTCAGATCTTCCACGACTTCTTTGATAGCATTCATAAAATGTCCGAGGGGCTTTTTATTCCTATGGAGAAAATGTAGGAGTGCCATTTGTTTATAGCCTTCTAGCAACTTCAAGTTTTCTTCATCGTGGTGATAGGGACCAAAAGAAACAACTAGAGGTGTTAACACGGTCGAGCTTTTCATCAACTTGAGGAATGCGGGTATGCGATATATTGACTTTTTCTTCCTTCGCTCTTCCTCATTCTTAGGGTCAAATCTCTTCATTTCTTCTCCAATGATGTCCTCCCATGAATATTGTTCAGACCTTATGTCCATCACATGGCATTCTCTTGTAGAGGTTGTCATGTTGATTCAAGGATAGCTTAGACTTCACAAGGGGCTTGTATTTGTAAGGTTAGAATTAACAAGGAATACACTGCTTTATACACCCCTCAAGTAAGAGATCATCTTTATTAGCATGCATCTGACATGTTCTTGTTAATCCTCATCTTCCAAGTAACGGATTTTCTATAGCACCATCTTTCATGCTTTTCATTGGGCTTCTTTTGATTAATCATGCATGCATGTGACTGCTTTGGAAAAATCTTATGTCGTAGTGCCATTCACAAGCTATTTATGGTTATTGGTTTCTTGATCTTTTTAGTGCAGTTATTGACAAGCTGACACAGAGGATCATTTATTATGACAATTAATTGTGATAGAACGAGGTGTTCTTGACTGATTTAAAATAAATTGACGATAAACTGATAACTATAAGAACCTCATACTATCTAATTTAATTAAGAATACTTTTCGTTTTGGAGTTAAAATATAATCATAAAAGTGCCAACAACTAGTCCATGGAGAATGAGGGTAAGCGATATATCGACTTTGTCTTACTTTGCTCTTCTTCATTCTTAGGGTCAAATCTCTTCATATCTTCTTCAATGATGCCCTCCCATGAATTTTGTTCAGACCTTAAGTCTATCACATGGCATTCTCTTGTAGAGGTTGTCATGTTGGTTCAAGGATGGCTTTGAGTGCATAAGGGGCTTGCATTTATAAGGTTAGCAAATTAACAAGGACAACACTAGCTGGTTTATACACCCTACAAGTAAGAGATCTTCTTTATTAGCATTGGACATGTCCTTGTTAATTGTCTTCTTCCAAGTAAAGGATTTTCTTGAGCACCATCTTTCATGTTTTTGATGGGGCCTTCTTGTGATTATAATCATGTGACTACTTTGGAAAAACCTTTTGTGGTAGTGCCATTCACAAGCCATTGATTGTCATTGGCTGTATAATCTTTTAGTGTAGTTTTTAATAAGTTGGCAGAGAAGGTCATTTATTATTACAATTAAGTGATTGAACAATATTGTATTATTTTTTTTAATAAACCACAAAAAGCAAAAACCTGCAAACCTAATGAGAAACTGAGAGCAAGGTGAAGCATAAACAAAAACGGTTACACAAAATAAGCACACAAAACATACAAACAACAATATTGTATTTGTTACTGGTTTTAGAATAAATAACAATAAATTGATAACCATGTTGTGCTATATAATTTAATTAAAGAAAAGTTGCTTTTGGTTTCGAGTTAAAACTTAAAATAATAGTCTTCCAAAGTGACAGTAGAACTCTTATGGGGCCTTGTTATTAGTTGAAATTTTATCTTGTGTGATTAAAATTATAACGTTTGAGATAGATGTTAATTTGAACTTCTATAAAATTGGTGGCAGGATCTTTTATGAATGAGATTCAGAGCAATATTTTACTAGCTAGCATCTACTAGACTAAAACTCGGAGCATCTGAAAGTAGCTAGTAAAGCCCCAAATGCGCATAAGAAATTGTGCATGAATATTTAAACCCACATGCGCATGGTTAGAATGGAATGAATGCATTTTTCATAACAAATTCTTTGCACTTTTTTCAATTATTGTCAAGATTCTTATTCCGAACATGCATAAATTACCAAGAGGACTCTTATTCCTGGCCACTCGAAAAAAATGGCATTTTCTCTGTCAAATCATTCTACAATTTCTTAATTGACGGAGGGCTTCGAAGTCAACTTTATTCTCATTTCTGGAAATCCAAATCCCCAAGCAAAATCACTTTATTCTGCTGGTTGGTCAGAGAAAACAAAATTCTTACTCTTGACAATCTATTCAAAAAAGGTTGTAATCCTAATGCCACTGACACATGCATTCTTTGTCATAATAACTCGGAAACAGTGGAACATCTTTTTCTTGATTGCAAATATGCGGAGCGTATTTGGTCCTTCTTCAAACAAAACCTTGATATTGAGTCTTCCCCATCCTCAGTATCTAATATTTGGACCATTTGGATCCCCTCATTAATTTCCTCTCGTCGGAACCTGGGGGACCTCTGTTCTAGAGCCATAATTTGGAATATTTGGCTTGAACAAAACAATCGCATTTTTAACCTTACTTGCCTACCTATTATTTCAATTTTATACAAGTCTGCTAATATGCTGCTTTCTTGGCTTTCAACGATTTAGAGAACCTTCATCGAGGATACCACGGAGGCCACTCCGGAGGATCAAGCGCTCTCTCAACTTCACGGGCACTAGACCCACCCGATTTCATCGGCGATTCGGTGCACTGCTCGATCGGGAGTAGTCCTCCTATCCTTATTCTTTGGGCGAGGGCCTGTGTCTCAGACGGTTGACTTCGCCGTCCCGACTTGTCTCATTTTTAGCTTTTTTTCTGTCTTGATTTTGCTCACTGTTTTTCCTCATCCCTGGTGAGGATTTCAGTTTGTTATTTTATTTTAGACTTTTCTTGTTCGCGACCTTTTCTACTGTACTCCTCTGTTGCCTTCTTTTTAATAAATTAGTGGTTTATCCACTTTATTCAAAAAAAATAATAAATAAAAAAATTATTGTCAAGATCATTTATATATTTTTTTCATGAATTGCTACAGTTTCAGAAACTAAAAAAGATAAGTTAGAAAAAACAGTTACCACAACCAAGCATTGGAGTCGACGATGAGAACTCAATAGAGTAGAGAGCGGGCTCCTTCGGGTTGCTCGCTGCCATGTCCCTAGCTTGGTTAGGGGCTATTATCCTGTTTTCTATCTTTGTTTTTATTTCTTGTTTCTTAATTTCCTCTTGGTTGTTGTTTTTTTGTTGTTTTTTCTTTTTTTTGTACCTTGTCTGTTTTCACCTCTAGTAGAATGTTTTTATGTATTTTTTCTCTAGTAATGCATGTTTGTCGTTTATCCACTTAAAAAAAATTAAAACCTTTTCTAATATTTTTTTCCAAAACCTTTGCTAATTTTTTTTTTCAATCTATTTCTTGTAGATTTATTGTTAGTAGAGAGAAAAAATCACCTCATGATAAGTAGGTTGAGTTCAATTTTATATCATATTGCATGATATATACACTTTTCAGAATATCCATATATATATATATTGATTTGACAAGACTAAGTTAATTGATCACTGGCCTAATAAGCTAAACTTTGATAACAAAACTCTCATTAAGTAATCATCTTTCTTCATTTTCAAGTCTTGAAAAACTAAATTCTATTTTTTGCAAATGACAAATGTATGTAATAGTTGTTGTTTTTTTTAAAGACCAAGATTGGACAAACCTCATTGGTCTGATTCGTATTCGTCTTTCTTCCTAGATAGCAATTTACCTTTCACTTGGTGGGTGTCTTACTCTTATCAACTCTGTTCTTTCCACTATTCCAGTTTACTGGATGTCAATTTTCAAGCTCCCAGCTTGGGTAATACTTCAAATAGACAAGATTCGCAGAGACTTCCTTTGGAAAGGGCCAGATCTTGGCTCTAAAGGAATTAGACTGGTTGCTTGGAAAAGAATCTGTCGACTTAAAATTATGGGGGGTTGGGGTATTCTCGATCTTAAGGAATTCAATCGTGCACTACTAGGAAAATGGTGGTGGAAGATCATAGCCAACCCTAATAGCTTCTGGGCCAAAATAATCAACACCAACTACAACATTTTTAATCATCCTGGCACTCTATATCATTCAGCGCCCAGAAATAAATCTTTTTTTTTGGGCTGGAATTCACGACTCCTTACCCGTTTTTCGTTTATGCCTTTCTAAATCTATTAACAGTGGATCCAACACTTCTTTTTGGTTTGACAGATGGTACAATGGACACTCTTTGAAAGATCAATGGCCTAATCTCTTTAACGACTGTATCCATCCATGGATTACTCTAAGACAATTCTCTCAAAATATTAGTCACCCTGAATGTTTTTTTCACACAGCTACAATAAATGATCTATCACCTATCTTGAGATCTATACCGGCCTATTCCTGGGACCAGGATGACCTATCTACCTGGTCTCTGGAAAAAAGTGGATCATTCTCAGTTAAGTCCTTCTACAAGTTTCTAATCGATGGAGGAGCTCGTTGTCCACTCTACCCTCAATTTTGGAAAATTCACTCTCCTAGAAAAATTACACTTTTCTGTTGGCTTGTTTGGGAAGATAAAATACTTACACTCACAAACCTTTCCAAATATGGACGCAATCATAACGCTAATGACACTTGCGTCCTATGTCACAGAGCCTCGAAAACTGTAATTCACTTGTTTATCAATTGTGATTACTCGGACCATTTATGGAATTTTTTTTTCTCATGTTTTTGGTTCATCCATGATTCCTTCTTCCATTTCTAGCTTATGGACATCTTGGATTCCATCCTTAGAAGCTAAATCTCATACTTTTGTGGGACCTTAGTGTTTGAGCCATTTTCTGGCACATCTAGCTAGAAAGAAATAGCCGCATTTTTCATTTGAATGCATTATCTTACCTTACTATTATTCGCAAAGTGGCTAACACACTCCTTTCCTGGTTTTCCATAGCTTCGCAGGCTCATCAGCAATCCCTTTCTGAAGCTTCGCAAAGGATTAAGCGTTCCCTCGATTTCATGAACGCCAAAGTCACAGATTTTCCTGGCGATTTAGAGCACACCACAGATCAAGAGTAGTCCCCTTCATTTTGCAGTCAAGACAGGCCTGTGTCACCAGTCGGTTGCCTTCACTAGTCTCGCTACCTTCATTTTCTGTTTCTCTTTCTTTCCTTCTTCCTTTCCTAGCTCTTTACTAACTTCTGGTGAGGGTACTGTTTTTCAATCTACGACTGCCTATCTTCTTTTTTAGCTGTCTTTTTTGTTGTACTTCTACTTCTTTATTTAATAAATTAGTGGTTCATCCACTTTATTCAAAAAGAAAAAAAGAGAGGTAATCAAACTATCTTATAAAGTAATTTATCTTACTAGTTTGTTATGGGTGGAATCATTGTATTAATAGCCTTTTAAGTGAGAATCTGTTTTTCTCTATGCTATTAATTTGATTATAATTATTGGTCAATAATGAAATCATTTGTTGGTGCTTTGAGATAAATAGCATAACCCAAGATGGGTATATTTTATAAAGGTATCTGCAATAGTATTTTTATCCCCATTTTTTAACTATCATAGTTTGCGTTTTTAAATAGATATTCTAATATAATGATAACCGAGTTTAAATACATTCTATATTAAATAGTATAACAAGTTATAAAATCAACTTTCAATAAATATGTCTAAGTGGATTTTTGATGTAATTCTTTTTTATTACTTATTTTGTTGTGCTCGTGTTGTTATACTTAATAAATCTAATTTATCTATTTTATTAAAAATTAAAAATACAAAAAAAGGGCTCATCCCATCTAGCTCATTTATCTTCTATCTACATGATCTTAAAGGGAATAAAATTTAGCTCTACTTTAGTCTTTATCTTTTCATTGGCTTGTGCAAATGGTTGTTCTTCTTTGTCTGAGATAATTGACATGGAAAAATAATTAATTATCCCATTAATATCCCTTTTTTTTTTCTTTGAGCTGATTAAATGTTACATGCTGAAAATTGAGAGGAAAATATGTTTACATCTCTGAGTTTTAAGTTGACAAACATGCATAAATGCGGCTGAAAAGACTGATTGTGAAACATCTTAAAGCCCATAATTACGGGCTATAATTGTTTGATTTAGAATTTAAAATTTGAATCAGGTCTAGATTAAAAATTAAAGCAAATCAAACTTAAATCAAGTTCAATTCTTGATTAGGTTTAAATTGCAATTTTTTCAAAACTTGAATCAAAATGAACTGTGAGTAATTCTAGTAACATGCACTTGAGTCCCGTGCAAGTATCTAATGTTTGAATGCTACACTCAGATGAACCTGAATACTTCTAATAACAATTAGCAATTTTATCATATGTTGTCAAACTTTGGAACTAAGATCATTGATTGGAATAAATTATATCAATTAGCTTATTAATTGAGGGAGCATTTTTTAATTAGAACACAAGAATTATAGGTTAGCCACATGGGTATCCTATAATCTTATTTATATTATTTTATTACAACATTTGTATTAATAATGTAGATAAACCATATTTGTTAAACAATCTAAAAGTAGTGCAATAAATTTTAAAAATACAAAAAGTATCTAGCATGGGCAACAAGAACTAGACATATTAGAATTCATAGTTGTAGACTTTCTGTTAGGGATTAATTGAAAAAAGGGTGCCAAGCTGTGACAAAGGCGGGGAGAAGAATTTAAAAGAACGTCACGTGCACAGGAGGTCGTTGGATGAGTCAGCTAAGCATTTTTATTCCAGCGCAACAGCTGACGAGGCAACAAGGAAGATGGTTGGGTGACGAAGAGGGCGTGTGAGACGGCTCAATCAGAGGCTGGAAGAATTCGTTACAGGAGACAGCTGGCCCTATAGCAGTAAAGGAAGAGGCACAACTTCTCACAAAGTGGTTACGCCTACGTGGACAAGAGATATATAAACTAAAGGAGAGTGGAGAAGAAGGCAAGCAAGAAGAGAGAAAATTCTAGGCCTGTGTGGGGTTTCTCTGGTGATCTTCTCCTGCGGGTCCAATCAAGAGTGAAGCGATTCCCAGTTATCTTCATTTTCCCGTTCCTTTTCAACCGATCTATAGCTCTGTGAGCTCAGTTTCTTTCCATTTGGTTTATATTGGAGAAATGTTTACTTGTTGCTTGATATGTTGATGAACTGGTGGATTTGCATCTAAGACTGGTAAATTGGTGTTGTTGGTTGTTGGGTTTTGGGCTCTCTTCTTATGTGGAGATAAGCCCAAATGGTCCAAGCCCATTAGGGTTCACTTTATTAAGTTTTTTTCATCATATTAGGGTTAAGAGAGTGAAAAATCTAGAGAGATACAGTAGCCGCAAAGAGAAAAATTGCAGATTTTCTCAGGTTCGGATTTGACAGGGGCAGCAACTTCAAGCTGGTGTTTGGAGGGTCAAACGAAGTCCGATTGAGCTGAAATTTTGTGGGCACGTTTAGGACTTGTAGAGCTTGAGTTCCACCAAACGGTTTGTGATTTGGCTTTTCCTAGCTCGAGATATGACGGGTCAGAACAGAAGCTACAGAATATTGTTTTTGCTTCTAATATAGCTTGTTTTAGCTATTGTTTTAATCAAGTTGTATTTTTCTGATTTGTGCTCGTTCTTGAGACTCTCTTGTACCCTGAATTTGATCATAGTGGAGCTTGGCTTGGTCAAGATAGACCCGTGGTTTTTCGTCCTTGATTTAAGGGTTTTCCACGTAAAAATTTGGCGTCTTGTGTGATTGCAATTTTTGTTCTGTTTAGGTTACTCTCCTTAAATCTAACAAGCTTGGGAATTGTTTATTTGCTATTAATCAATTGAGATTGTTGCTTAATTCCCATCATTGGTTCCTATTCTGAGAATTATTAGATGCATTTTGGTGTTTCTTGGCAGAAACTCTCATTGAATTCATTGGAAAGTTGATTGCAATTCAAATTTTGAGATATTTTCTCTATTGTTGAATTTCCTTGATCAAGTTCTAGGATAATTCATTACACTTTCCCATGCAATGGAAGAATCTGTAAACTACTCTTTCCTGGCACGTCTAAAATATGGAATTCTTTCAGCTGTTGGTGTTTGATCAGAGAATTGGTGAGAATTCAGTGCTGGTATCTGTTGAGAAGACTAAAGAACAGTAGAGGCAACCTTGATCAATTATATGTGTGTGTTTGTTTGTATGCTGTTTGGAATGGTTCACTTTGAATCATGACTGTTTAATGTTTGTTGTATTATCATGTATCTTGTGAGATGCTTGACTGGCACTCATATTATGTATCTTTATATTCAGTTGTTTTGAATGTATTCAGTGAGTGAACTTGCTTATGCTTTAACACAACATTCTCTTCATTTCATAAGTTTTTCTTTTCTTGAGCATCCTTGTTATCTCAGATTGAAGAAATGGTTATAGATCTAGACTTCCCCTTTCAGAGTTCCTATCAGTGGTATCAGAGATGGCTAGTTCTTCTTCTAGAGATCCTAATGTCCCCCTCTTTGATGGTGAAAATTATAATCTGTGGAGCTTGATGATAAAGACCATGTTTCGGTCTAAAGATCTCTGGAACCTCGTTTAGAAAGGTTTCAGTGAAGAAGGAGATGGGAATAAAATCAATGAGAGCATGAAGAAAGATGCAAAGGCTCTTTTTCTCATCCAACAAGCTCTTGACAAGAGGATCCTTATCAGGATCACTGAAGCCAAGACTGCAAAGAAGGCTTGGGAGACCATCAAGAAGGAGTTTCAAGGAAGCACAGAGAATCTCACAGTTTAACTACACTCACTCCAAAGAGAATTTGATGCTCTAAAGATGAAGAATGGAGAGAAGATTCAAGACTACATCAGTAGAGTGCTAGATGTAGTATATAAAATTCGAGTGATGGGAGAGACACTCCCACAGAAAGCAGTTGTAAGCAAGATAGTGAGAAGCCTCACCCCAAGGTTCTCACAAGTAGTATATTCTATCATTGAAGCCAATAATCTCAGTACTCTTAGCATTGATGAACTCAGTGGTTCATTGAGAAATCATGAGTCTATCCTTGATATCTCAAGTGAACCAGAAGAAGAGAAAGCCCTCCATGTTAAAAGTTCTCAATTTGGAGATCAAAGCAACAGAGGGAGAGGTAGAGGCCGAGGTTTCTTCAGAGGAAGAGCAAGAGGATGAGGAAGAAACACAATCGGTGGATGATCAATCACAGATGTTGGGAGTTCAAGCAACAATGCAAGATAGTACAAAGGAGTTCAATGTTTTATTTGTAAGAAATTTGGGCATGTAAAGGCTCAATGTTGGTATAGAAACAAGGAGGCTAATGTTGCAGAAGAAAGCAAAGACAAAGATGGAGAAGGAGTTGTATTCATGGCCATTGGCGATGATGCTGTGAATGAAGATGGAGGAACATGGCTCATTGACAACGGTTGTTCAAATCATATGACAGGAGAGAAAGCTTTGTTTCAGTTTTTTGAATCAACAACAAACAAGATTATCAGGCTTGGAGATGGGAAACCCCTTCAAGTTGAAGGTGTTGGGTCTATCCCTCTGGGTGCAAGCTCGGGCAGGCAGATTACTCTCACAAAGGTCCAATTAGTGCCCAACTTAACATATAATCTGTTAAGTGTGGGACAACTAATGGATACTGGTCATGATGTGAACTTCTCCAAAGGAATTTGCACTATCAGTGAGACAAATTCAAAGGATATTATAGCACAGGTACACATGACAAAGCAAAGACTTTTTCCACTAGCTGCTGAGAATGTGAGCTATGCTCTCAAGGCACAACATGATGCATCACATCTCTGGCACAAAGAGGTATGGTCATGTTAATTCAAAGACACTGAAGCAACTTCATGATGAGAAGTTGGTGCTAGGATTGTCACCAATTGTTGATATTGATCCATGTGAAGCTTGTTCCTTTGGAAAACAAACCAGAAAAGAGTTTCCTAGAGGTGTGGCCACTCGTGCTTGTGTTCCGCTTGAGTTGATCCATGGTGATTTTGTCGGACCAATGAAGAGGCCAACCATTGGAGGTAATCTTTATTTCATGTTGTTAACTGATGACCATTCAAGGTATAGTTGGCCTTATTTTCTGCAAAGGAAGTCAGAGGCATTACAACACTTCAAGATATTCAAATCCTTAGTAGAGAAGCAGTTCTCTCTGCAAGTGAAAGCTCTCCGAACAGATAGGGGAGGAGAATTCATGTCCAAAGAATTCAAGGATTTCTGCAATATTAATGGGATTTTCCACCAGCTCACTGCTCCGAGAACACCCCAGCAGAACGGCGTCGCAGAGAGAAAGAATCGCACAGTTGTAGAGATGGCACGTACATTGCTGTTGGACGTCGGAATGCCGCCGGAGCTATGGGGAGAAGCAATTACAACAGTGGTCTTCTTACTCAATCGCTCGTTGACTCGAGCAGTGGAGGGTCAGATTCCATTTGAAGCTTTGACCGGGTCAAAACCAGCGGTTAAATTCTTTAAGGTATTCGGTTGTCTCGTGCACAGATACATTAACTCCAGTCAACGGAGCAAACTTGAAGCCAAGTCATCACCTTGCGTCTTCATTGGCTACTGTGAGAATTCGAGAGCCTATCGGGTGCTGGATCCGGATACAAACCGCGTACACGTCAGCAGAAATCTGCACTTTTTTGAGAACAAACGTTGGGATTGGTCTAAGCTCTTCAACTCAGCAACCTCAGTTTATGTGCCCTTTTCTAACTTGGAAGAGGATAATGTGAGCGAATCTCAACCGTTTGAATTATCAGATCAACGGCCCATGACTTATCATCCTCTCAACACTGAATCTCAAACTCTCTCATCGAAAACAACCAGTAACGGCGGAGCACAGGCGAGGTATAAAAATCTCCCATATATTTACTCTTCGTGCTCGTTTGCACTAATCACTGCAGATCCTGTGACATACGACGAAGCAAAATCTAATCCTGAGTGGATTGAAGCCATGAACGAAGAGATGATGGCCATTCACAAGAACAAAACATGGGAGTTGATGACTCTACCTGAAGACAAAAAGGTAATCGGTCTAAAATGGGTATTCAAATCGAAGTTCAATCCAGACGGGTCTTTGTTGAGGAGAAAAGCTCGTATTGTTGCAAAAGGCTACGCCCAACGGGAAGGTGAAGACTTTGACGAGATCTTCTCTCCCGTTGCTCGAATGGAGACTGTACGTCTCTTCCTTGCCATTGGAGCTCAGCGAAGATGGAAGCTTTTTCAACTGGATGTCAAGACTGCCTTTTTGAATGGTGAACTAAAAGAAGAGGTCTTTGTTGAACAACCTGAAGGTTTTATCATTGGAGGAGAGGAGAATCAGGTGTTCAAGCTTAGAAAAGCTCTTTACGGACTTCGCCAAGCCCCCAGAGCTTCGTACAGTCGTATTGATGCACAATTTATTCAATTGGGTTTTGAGAGAAGTGAGAATGAACCCACAGTCTATAAAAAGCAGTAAGGAGACAGTGAAATATTGCTGTTATGTTTATATGTTGATGACATCGTCTATACGAGTTCTTCTGAAGTAATGTTGAAAGAATTCAAGGAGGTGATGATGAAGACGTTTGATATGTCTGATCTTGGGGAGTTGAAGTATATTCTCAGATTAGAAGTGAGAAAATTGAATGATGGTCTGTTTGTGTCTCAGCACAAATATGCAGTTGATCTATTAAACAAGTTTGGAATGGAAAATTCCAATTCAGCTACAACTCCAATGAATACAAATGAGCATCTTCACTTACATGATGATTCAGAGAAAGTCTGCTCCACAAAATACAGAAGAATTGTGGGTGGATTGCTCTATCTCACTCACACTAGACCAGACCTCATGTTTGTTGTGTCCACTATGTCACGGTTCATGAGCTTTCCTTCATCTCATCACTATGGAGCATTAAAGAGAATACTCAGGTATGTGAAAGGCACTCTGAATTATGGCTTGCTCTATAAAACAATAGATGGTTTGGCATTGCAAGGCCATTCGGACAGCGACTGGGGTGGATACATTGATGACAGGCGAAGCACATCAGGCTGGTGTTTCTCTCTTGGATCAGCAGTCATTGCTTGGAGCTCGAAGAAGCAAACCATTGCTGCACTTTCGAGTATTGAAGCTGAGTACATTGCACTCACCTCTGCGACCTGTGAAGTAGTTTGGTTAAGAAGGTTAATGGATGATTTATATGAGAAGCAAACCAGTGCATCAGTGATATATTGTGACAGCAAATCAGCCATTCAAATTGCTAGAAATCCAATACATCATGGAAGAACAAAACATATTGACACCCGTTATCATTTCATCAGAGATCTAGTGAAAGATGATCAAATTGATCTAATTCATTGTGGAACCAATGAACAGCTTGCTGATATATTTACCAAGGCTCTATCATATCAAAAGTTTGTGTATTTTCGAGATGCCTTGGGTGTTTGTGAATGCTCTGATCAAGGGGAGCATGTTGGTGTTTGATCAGAGAATTGGCGAGAATTCAGTGCTGGTATCTGTTGAGAAGACTAAAGAACAGTAGAGGCAACCTTGATCAATTATATGTGTGTGTTTGTTTGTATGCTGTTTGGAATGGTTCACTTTGAATCATGACTGTTTAATGTTTGTTGTATTATCATGTATCTTGTGAGATGCTTGACTGGCACTCATATTATGTATCTTTATATTCAGTTGTTTTGAATGTATTCAGTGAGTGAACTTGCTTATGCTTTAACACAACATTCTCTTCATTTCATAAGTTTTTCTTTTCTTGAGCATCCTTGTTATCTCAGATTGAAGAAATGGTTATAGATCTAGACTTCCTCTTTCAGAGTTCCTATCATCAGCTACATATTCTGAGTCACCCATTTTCCAAAGAAATTGATTATAATTTCTCTCAAAATCTAATTTGAACACCCCATATGGAATACATAGGTTATTAAGAACATTGTGTAGAATATTTGGCTCTAATGAAATAATCATATCTATAGTTTCTTTATGCTCCAGCATATTTTTGATAAAAATAAAAATTAATTGCGTTTTTTTTCTTCTTTTGGTCACTGCAGAAGTAAAAAAGAATTAAGCTTAAAGAATCTATCTCCATTGTCAAATAAAATTGGTCTTAAGTTTCTTGGCTCTAGCATCAATGACCCATGGGTAGCAGATAATCAGCATGTCGGCACCTTGAAAATCCAATTCCTTCGATCATGTTACCTTTAATGATCTTGGCCAACATCTTTGGATTCATGTAATTGTGATCTTCTCTAAAAAAATGTTGTGACATGCAATTACATAACAAAACAAGACAAGATTAGATTTAAGATATATATATATATATATTTAAAGAATTTACTTCCGAAGATTAGTCATATTTTATCTCTATGCTTGGAAAAAAAAAGTTTGTTCATTAAAGATTTTGTCTTAATAAGCACTATATTTATTACTAATATAAATTTCTCTAGAACCCGGAATTTCAAACTATATATAAAAAGTCAATGACACCAATAAAAAAAATTAACAGATAATAAAAAAAAAACTGACCAAATAAAGTACATAAAAGTTAAACCCATGCAAACAAGTAAAGAAAAAACACACATGTTAAAGACAACATATATAAGTTTATTTTCAGTGGTGGTAGCTCAGCCCAGCGTAAACAGTCTGAATAATAGTGAGAACAAGTAGTAGAGTGGCAGCAAAAAGTGCAGTTACAGACCATGGGTTGCTGAAATGTGTGTGCTTCAAACTGGCCTTCCACATGTTACTTTTCTTCTGACTGTAAACTTTTAGGTTTTCCCGAGCAACTTTAAATCCTCCCCTTGGATCTGAAATAACTTCCCTTGTGAGACTGTTCAAGATTTCGGCAACTTCCTCCTCACTGCCTACCGCATTTACTATTATGCCCTTTGCGCTGAGCAGGTGCACGTCCAAGGCTGAGTCAATGAGCTCGTCCATGAAGCAAATGTATGTAGTTATCTCATTTCCTTCTCCGACGTGCAAGTGTTCGAAGGCCATCAGGTTCAGGAATGTGCATTCTGCAGAATCATCAATCATAATAGAAGGAAGTTCGAGGACACCAGTAGCGGTGTTGAACTCAATTCTGTTTGTTTTGCTCTTCTTGAATCGGACACCGCGCTCCCGGAGCTTGGTTGCTGTGAATACCCCTTCTTGGTCATTTTTTGGGCCATTAGGTGGACTTGATGATGAACGGGTTGTGTCAATAGTTTTGATCATATTTTGTCGGTATACATCTAGCACATGTAGTCCTAGTTTTTCTGTTTTACATTCCGGATTTCCCCAATAAAACTTGAGCACAAGTTGATTGATATATTTTTCTGTCTGTTGTGTAACAAATGTTAGCAAACATGTATATTGATTTTTATGAAAATTATGGATGTATGGGCACTTAATAATTTACATAAGCTGAACAATATTAATTTAGAGAACTCACTAGTTTATAGGATTTTTCTGAAAAAAAGGAAACCTAAAAATTACCAACTTTTATGAATAGTGGAAAGATATATATAAATATATATATAAGTAAATTTGGAAATTAAAATGCTGATCTCAACAAAATTATTCTTAGTCGTTATAATTTAGCAAGATCGCTTATAATCAAATAGAAAATTTTTGAAGAATTCTTAATTACAGAAACAATGCACTTATAACAGACTTGTGAAAAGAAATGGTGAAACAATGAATTGTTGCTGTATACTAGTAGAATATGAGTCAGATGATAGCAATGATTACTCTAATCTTTCCCCATAAAATGAAGTTCTTCTAAATTTCAAATATAGGAAAGTCAATTAACATGATTCCAAACACATACCGTCCTTGCACCAGCTTGGCCAGCCTCCACATCAATTAACACCTTGAGAACCTTGAGAGGAAGTTGGTTCTCAAGCATGAGCATGTCCCTCTTTATATAAGGCAGTTTGTTGTGAGCTCCATGGAAAGTAAATATAGGATCATGATCAGGATAAGTCTGATCACCATTTTCTTGGTCAAGACGCAGGAGCTCAAGCATGAAGCAACCATCCATGATCATAAGCTTAATGAACTTGTCTATGTCCCTCGTCCATTGCTCTTCCAGTCCGTGATAGGACCCCTGCAGCTCCTCCACGACTTCTTCAATTGCATCCACAAAACATTGCAGCGGAACGCGAACCTTATTGAGGAAATGCACAAGTACATGTCTTTTGTAGTCCTCGATCCGCTTCAAGTTGGGGTTACCATTGTGGAAAGGGCCGAAAGAGGCGACTTGAGGTGTGAACGCTTTCTCCTTCTTATTCTTGGCGAATGCGGGCAAGCGATATATGGAGGTTTTTTAAAATTTCTTGTCGGCTTCATCACGACTGTAATTCTTCACTTGATCTTGGATGTTTGATATCCAACATTTTTGGTGTTGTCCCTCCACAATATCCACAACATAGTTTTCTTGACAGGCCATGGAAACAATGCTGGACGTTATTAGTGCATTCAAGGAGTTGTATTTATTTGTGTAGCAAATTAACTGTGATGACAAGAGTTCTAGGGAATTCATCGCTTTATAAACTATTCAAGTAAGGGACCTTGTTTTGAGCATTTGTTCATGTCTTGCATTGGTTTACTGCTTTTGCAGGATGGGCCATTTTGCTGCTTTGGAATAATATTTTGTTAGACAGTGTAACTTACAGGCCCACATTAAAGTGAAAGGGCATGGGAACATAGCTGTGATATGATCTATGGGCATGTGTCTTCTTTGTGTCATTGAAGGATTCTAAAGGTGAGTGAAGACGAGCAGATTGTACTGTGGAGATATATATATATATATTGATGGATAAGTGGATCCAAATTAAACGATCTGATTGTATTGTGTCAATCGGTTCCAAACAGTTCAATCAATAAGCTAAAATTCTTTATACATATTGATGGATAAGAGCCTTTCATTATCCAAGTGGAAGGGGAAAGATTTTAATAAATTGTAATATTGTCAAAATGTATTTAAGGTCGGTTTATTTATCAAAATGGCTCTAGAGCCATCATATCAATATCCAGTCAATATAATGCTGATTGGTTATTGATGAGTATTTTATTAAGAAAATTACTGATTTTGTGCATTTTAGCCTCTTATCTCTTTTATAATTATTTAAATAGCTTATTTGTGTTTTTTAAACTTTTTTTTTCAAAAATTATTATTAAAATAGAAAACATTATTTGAAATTAAAATTATTATTATTAACTTGAAAATTATTAAAATGGTAAGTATATATTTTAAATATTTTATTAATTTTATTATTATTATTATTATTATTATTATTATTATTAGTAGTAGTAGTAGCAGTAGTAGTAGTATTAGTAGTAGTAGTAAAATTATTTTGTCTTTATACTTCGGTTTCATCTAAAATGTACTTTTCAGCTGTAAAAAAAATACTCAACACCACATAGCTGGACTAATGAAAGAATTCAATCTGACAATCGACATTTCACAACTAAATCGATATGTGAATTAGTGTTACTAATATTAAGAACTGACATAAGCTTGAGCCTCACACAAGTGCAAGCTAAAGTCAAAGACTAGATTTTTAAAAATAATAATGTCAGGGTAAAAAATTATAAAAACCAGAAACAATTAAAATTTCTTTTTGATAATGATGCAAATAAATAAATTATTGTCTGAAAATATATTTCAGTAGAAAAACAAATAAATAAAGGCCCATATGGCCGAAATCGAATCATCAGAGAAAAATCACACGCATATATAACTGAAAAATGTTTATATACCAGATAGTTTGATCAAATTGTCTTCTGAAATCAATCTGGGAAGTCGATCTAATAAACCGATCATCTGATGTAAACCAGAAAGCGACGCAGAGATTGCTCGGACTAGTTGTGTGAGCCTGAGGGATGGTGGTAGCCAAAAACTGCATAGAAAGTTTGAACAAAAGTGAATAACAGTAGAACCACAGCAGCAATAACACCAAGAGTCTTCCAAGGTGTGTCGAAATATATTTGCTTGAGGGTAGCCAACCATTTGTTCCATTTACCATCACTGTAAAACTTCACTTTTTTCCTAATATCTGGGATTGTACTGGTGTGATCATGTATGGCTTCTTTAGTAAGACTGTTGAGAAGATTGGCAGCAGCCTGGTCACTCCCAACCGCGTTACGGATGATTTTGTTGGAGCTGAGCAAATGCACATCATCTGCCGAGTCACTTAACTCATCCAACAAGCAAACGTAGGACGTAACCTCATTTTGGAGGCTGACATGGAGGTGCTCGAATGCCATGAGGTTGAGAAAGGTGGACTCCGTGGAGTCATCAATGGTGAGGGGTGGCAGATTGAGGGTGCCACTTAATTTTGAAGCTTATGTCCTTGATCTTCTTCCCCTCGTCTGCTTTAAATGCCCTGAAACTTACTCCTGACTCATGTAGCTTCCTTGCAGTTGGTAGTGGTTGTGTTTCTATGCCTTTTCCTCCGGCATGGGATTGGATCATGCCTGTTCTGTATAAGTCAAGAATGTGTAATCCTAAGGTTGGGACTTTGTCTTTCATGTCTTTTTCCATTCTCAGATACTTGAACACTAGATTGTTGATTTCTTGGTCGGTGTACTAGTTAAATAAATAATTTTTAGGTGAGTAATAATTTTAAAGTAACATTTAACAGCATAGACATTATATAATAATAGTCTAAAGTAACGACACATGCATGATGAAATAAAACTATATATATATATATATATATATATATATATATATATATACATATATAAGAGATTTTATTGTTTGTGATGGGCTTGATAAAGTGTGAACGTCAAAGGTCAAAGCTTTTTTTAAAATTTTTTTATTAAAAAATGTGACAAGCGCAATATAATCAATGGTGTGGATAACAATTAGAAATTAATCATCTAGTCCATGAATTATTACTCAATGGCACAAGCTTCCCCTATCCCCGTTTCCCACGAGACGAGGATTCCCCGCCTCAAAATTCCCCGCAGGGGAGAAATTCCCCCTACTCTGTCCCTCGTGAGGATCCCCATGGGGTCGAGGAATCCCTATCCCACCAATTGTTTTTTCTAATTACACATGTAACACATCATACATAAAATTAAAAAAAAATAAACAAAATATTCTCCGCCATAAGTGTTATTTAATGTATGAGAAAACAACAAACTAACGAAGTAATTGATGATATGAAGAATTGAAGATGGGGAACTGCGGAAGTTGGGATTTCATAAGAAATGTTCTACTTACAAGTTGAGATTTCATAAGAGATGTTTTACTTACAAATTGAGATTTCAATAAAAGTTGATAAATTAATCAATTTAATTTTAATTTTAATATAACATATTTATCTATAACAAGAAATAAAAAGTTTTGATTAAAATTTTTAAAACAAATTTTCATATAATTATCTCCAAGTATTATATTGGAGTAACACTAATTTTTAATTTTATTAGTTTGAATTTTAATTTTGTAAATATATTATATAATAATTTTAATGTAAGATGTTATTAAATAAATATGTTTTAATGAAAATATATAAATATAAATAGTTAATAAGTTGTATGAAATATTTGTGAGTCCATTTTATAATATAATGATAAATTAATGAGCAAGAGTTTAAATGTTTAATGGATTGAAAAAAATAGTATTTATCACTAAATAAATAATATATAACGTTATTTCAAATTTATTGTTACAATTATATTTAAACTCAGTTATTTTAAATTAAGCTTCTATTAAATATGAAAGTTATATTTACTAAAACTTATTAATAACTAAAAAATATTAACAAATAAATATTTATTGATTATATATAATATTATATTAATGTTGAAATAATCTTTGATAAATATACTAAAAATATATAATATTTTTTTTGTTGGGGAATCCCCACGGGGGAGCGGGGCCGGGAGAGCATTCTCTGCCCCCGCCCCCGCCCCGCTAGGCGGAGAGGAATTTTTCCCCGCTCTCCGCCCCGCGGGGGATGTTTCGGGGAATCCCCTCCCCATCTAGGCGGAGCCCCAGGGAAACAATGATTCCCTGCTCCACTTACATTCCTAATTACCACCCCTCCATCCAATAAGATTTGAACATGATGCTTCTTAAATCCCTACACTAATGCATTTCGTAATGAGGCTATTTCCACTAGGCTAGGAATCATTTGGCATGTCAAATGTCAAAGGTTTTATAATGTTATATTTTACACTAAATTTTGTTTACAATTTTTTTTAAAAAACAATATAACGTAAATATAGTTAATCCAACATCAAATAATAAACATTTATTTTAAATATATAATTATTTAATAAATTAAATAATTTTTATAGAAAATAAAATTAAAATTCTTTATATCGCACCACAAAATTTATTAAGGTTTTCTTAGCATTCAATAAAATAAAAATTATCATCACCATCATCATCATATATCTGTATATATAAAGGAATAGCTTAACATATCTAAATGCTATGAAATAGCTTTGTTTTGCATGCGACCTCTATCTACCTGGTTGACAAAAAGTCATACACAACATGTGTCAATATAAAAAAACATTCTAGTTGCAAAAATTAATATGTATAAAATACTAATGATTTGATAAGTACGTATAAATCTAATGAAATATTTGTATAGATATATAAAACTAATGGGATTTGATAAATTATATATCTAAAGTATGCTTTCAAGGGTGGATATTCTCAATAGCACAAGATACATGTGTGTGTGTATATACATAAAAAGACCTCCAAAACTCTTCATGTCAAATTGAAAAAACTAGCTAATCCCACATTGTCACAAATTTATCTCCAGTTTATGATAAAAATATATGATTTTATATAGGACGTGCATTTGGGATGAGACAAAAGTGTTACTTTGTTCTGTCTCGTACCCATCAACGATAAATATATTATAAATCTTTATCTCTCGTACCAAATGCTACTTAAAAATTACGTAATAATATATTACCAAAAAAAATATATTATTGCTTTTAATTGAGCCACTTAATAAATTAAACAAATTTATTTTAGTTCGTCACTTATTTGTGCATGCATCTATTTTACTACTGTCAAAGGCTGAACTATATAAATAACCATAAAGGTAAACTTTCAACAATTGTTTAATTCTACCATGCATACGAATAAATTTTTTTTATATTATAACTAAGTTGATTCTAGTAATTTCTCATAATAAATTATTCTTTTGAGTTAAATTATATCCAATATCTTAACAATATTACAAGAGAATGTACATTCAATATTAAAGTCATTAATAAATAGTGCCTATATTAAAATATTCCCATAGCTACAAATACATAATTATAATTAATAATATATATTATTGACATAATAAATTATTCTTTTGAATTAAATTATATTTGGTATCTTAACAATATCATAAAAGAATGTACATTCAATATTAAAGTCATTAATAAATAATGCTTATATTAAAAAAATTCCCATAGCTACAAATAGTCAAATACATAATTATTAGTAATAATATATATTATTGACAACTAATTTTCCTATTCAGTAATACTATTATTATTATTTTTATTATTATTTAAAAAAGACCCATATCTAATTAAAAGTAATGTATAGTACATATGAAAGGTCCGAAAGGATCTGTGTAATCATGAGTGTCATCATATTATCCTAAATATTTGATCATATATATATATACGGATACGTACCATTCGTGAGCAGCACTGGTCAGCCTTCTCTGCATGGATTAACACCTTGATAACTAAAAGAGGTAGTTGGTTCTCAAGCATAAGCATGTCCCTCCTTATATAAGGCAGTTTGTGTTGAGCTGCATCAACACTAAATATGGGATCATTACGGGTATGATGAGTCTGTGGGGACTTACTATCAAATCGTAGAACCTCCAACATGAAGCAACCATCAGTGACCATAAGTTTTATGAATTCGGCTTCATCTTCCCATTTATCTTCTAAAAATTCATAACGTGCTTGTAGCTCTTCCACGACTTCTTTGATCGCATTCATAAAATGTCCGAGGGGCTTTTTATTTCTTTGGAGAAAATGTAGGAGTGCCTTTTTTTATAGCCTTCGACCAACTCCAAGTTTTTCTTTGCCATGGTGATAGGGACCGAAAGAAACAACTTGAGGTGTTAACACGGGCGAGCTTTTCATCGACTTGAGGAATGCGGGTATGCGATATATTGACATTTTATCTCTTTGCTCTTCCTCTTTCTTAGGGTTGAATATCTTCATTTCCTCTCCAATGATGTCCTCCCATGAATTTTGTTCAGAACTTATGTCCATCACATGGCATTCTCTTGTGGAGGTTGTCATTTAATTTGGTTCTAGGATGGCCTTTGAGTGCACAAGGGACTTGCATTTATAAGGTTAGCAAATTAACGAGGAATACATTGCTTTATACACCCTTCAAGTATGAGATCTTCTTTATTAGCATCGTACATGTCCTTGTTAATTGTCATCTTCCAAGTAAGGGATTTTCTTGAGTACCATCATTGACACCCATAATGATAATATTACCTTCTTTTGAGTAAACATATGATGTGATTGCTTTGGAATAATCTTTTGTCGTAGTGCCATTAACAAGCCATTAATTTATGGTCATTGGCTTCTTGATCTTTTTAATTAGTAGAGTTTTAATAAGCTGACGCAGGAGAAGGTCATTTATTATGACAATCAAGTGATAAATAGGGATGGCAACGGGTAGGGTATGGGTAGGGTATGCCAAAACCCTTACCCGTACCCGTAACCCCTACCCCATACCCGTACCCTTACCCGTACCCTTCAGGGTAAAAAAAATCATACCCTTACCCTTACCCGCAGGGTACGGGTATACCCGCAGGGTACCCGCTTACCCGTTGTTCAAATTATCGAATTAAATTTAAATAATAATAAAAATAAATTAATTATACATTATATTACAATCTTTAAACACATCCATAAATTCAAAATTACAAGTTGATATATATTTGTTTATCTTAAATTATATAATCACATAAAAATGACGTCTATTTAGGACTCAATGGTAACTCTACCTTTTGTTTTGTTCATATTTAACCATCTTGGTTTTTGTTTAAAATTTTTTCATATATCTACTATTTATATTTTATATAGCTTCTAATTTTATAAATATCTAGTAATATTTTGAATATAAAAAACATTATAAGTAATTCTCATAAGTTATATCCAATTGATTTTTTATTAGTATCTTATTTTTCATGATGTTCTTATAATTTTTATATTTATTTATTTTTTAATTTAATTATGATTCTTAATATATATCTAAAAATTCAATTTTTGATAATATTATCAAATATAAATATAGAAATTAAATAAAATTTAAAAATAATATATTAAGAGAAAATTTTGAAGTATTATTTTCAAAATTAATCACTATGAAAAATAGATATTGAGTAAATTGTGAGTAAATGTTTAGTTTTATAAAAATTATATATATATATATATATATATATATATATATACGAGAGGGTAAGGGTAAGGGTAAAGGGAATACGGGTAGGGGTAGGGGCATACCCTTACCCAACCCGTACTTACTCAAAAACTAACAGGTAATACCCGTGCAGTACGCACTCGGTCAAAGAGGGTAATACCCTCTTTGACTGCAGTCGGCACTGAGATATCCCTCGTCGGATAGGGTACAAATTGCCATCTCTAGTGATAAATCAATGTGTTCGTGACTGATTTTAGAATATAATAATGACATACTGGTAATCATGAAAACCTCACGCTATTTAATTTAATTAAAGAATACTTGCTTTTGCTTTTGGAGTAAAAAGATAGCATAGCCTTCATGGTGTCATCAACACTGCAAGAAAACTAAAATGAATTTAAAAATCATGTCAAATTGATTTTAAAACAATATTTGACACCAAAAAATAACAGCAATGATAAATATATTTTAACACAATTTTTTTAATATCATACCAAACTTTGTTATTGTTTTTGACGCGATTTTTTATTATTGTGCCAAATATTGCCATTAATTTTTTTAACAGACTTTAGATCCATATTTGCCGCAATATTTTTTTCACAATATTGACATAATTTTTAGCAAGATTTTTTTTATTACGATTTTAGGCGCACTTTTATTTATTATTTGAAAAATAATTTATATAAAATTAATTTTATTAAAATTAAATGATGAATATTACCGTGTTGATCTCAGATTTGGAAAATGAAATAAATCTAAGACACAAAAATTGATGACATGCAAGTTATTAACAACAAAATTGAAAAAACTAACCTCATCAAAGCAATAAATCTAAAATACACCAACAATAGATCAGCAAACATGAGAATAAGGTTATGGATGAGTCTGTATCAAAAAATTGCAGTAATAGAGATATCTCCCATAAACAAACAAAACATATATAAAACAAATATCCTTCCATAAAATTTCAAACAAGCTTAATTTTCTAGTTCTAGTTATGATATCTAGCAATTTTAGGTCTTCTTGGCTCACTTCTTTGATTTCTTGGGGGCTCTGCAAAGAAATTTAGGTATGTAACATTAGCATAACAACCAAAGGTGGCAAATTAACCCAAAATAAACACTACTTACTCTGCAACTGAAGCAGGGGTTGCTATTGTTCTGTTTCGTATAGGGGAAGTAACTGGACAAATCAGTACCAAGAGGCACAATGTTGAACTTTGTAGCAAAGACATCGATGCCATGAACCACACGCTATAGCTTAGGAATAGTGAAGGTAGTATATATGTGACTTGTATTGGCCCACTATATCGTTGCTAAAAACAATTAAGCTGCAAGTATAACTAAGCTGCTAAGGAACAAGCTAATACCTTCCAGCAATCTCTGATGATGAAGTCGGCATGGTTCATCATAATCAAATCAGCTGTGAATTGACAAGAGAAATGGTACTGGTCTTCGAAATTCTTCCAATATATATCTGAATTTGGGTACTTTATTTTCTCCAGGTACACGGCATAAATTAAAATGATGAACCAAATTAGAATGTGGAATTCATGCATGTCATGAGTTTACATGCCAAAAACATGCTAGGATATGGACCTGAGTAACTCCTAATTTATGAGCAAGCAATGATGCTACTAAATTGCCATCACTATAGTTTCAAATCATCAAATCAGGAGTCTCCTGCAATTCTCTGACCAACTCATTGGCAACATCCTGATAGCGAGCACAGAACAAAGCACCATTAGAGATGCATCAATTAAAATGCAGCTTTCACGATATTCAGGCATCTAACAGTCGCAGAAATAAAAACTTCGATGTATGTCTCTAGGTAAGGCCATACTTCAAAGTGAGAGACCCTTTACGGGCAATTCCCTTCTCTGTTCTAAATGGAACACAAAGAATGTGAGTGTATTCTGTTCCAAGTACCTTCTCAAGATGCTTACTGCAGGTAGTACCGACGGCATCTGGCAGCAATCTAATTACCTGCACTGATATCTGATATCAATATCAGTTTCACATCCAAAACCTTCAAATATTGATTTACAACCAAACTGATCAATCACATAACAATACATCAATCACATAGAAGATGGCTATCGAAAAAGGTACCTCTACCTCTTCTCTTGGTGGTGTCGTAGGAATAGATGTGCGCATGAAGTCCATTTGTTCGCTAAGGACACACCAGTCAAAGTAGCTTTTTCTGATATTCAGGTGGACTGGAATGCTGTAATACAAGCAAAGACATGAGCTAGATTGTCACAAATATCAGAAAGCAAAACAAATTCAGATGAGTAGAAAGAAATGATATATTTGAAGCAAATAATATACATGAACTTAATTTCAAAGTTTCAATTAAGAGATTCATCTGCATGTGTAATTCCAATATCTTACTGAATTTGTTGTTATACAACTGAATATTCTATCTGGCAAATCGCATTGTCCACTCTGCCGCAATTTCATCATGTTTAGCTCGATCTGTTAGGTATAGACGAGCAATGTTTGGCATAACTGGCTTATCTGCACACATAAACAAATTTAGGAGAATAACCAAATAGGAGAAGATTTAAAATATAAGGAAAACAACATATTAGAGGTTTCAAACCAAAGAATAGAATCAGCAGGCGATAAATAGTAGCCTTACATGGATCTGGGGTGGTGAAAACAGATCTGATGGCTACCAACACCTTCGATATTGTCAAAGCAGGGCTCCAGCCATAATTGTAATACTGCTTGTAAATTATAAAGCAAGCCCATAATGTGAACAGATATTCCATAAACAGATGAATCCAGAACCTAAAAGTCAACACAATGGAGCACATTTAGAAGAAATTCACAATGTTGACACAGCTGAAATCTTTTATTTCACCATTTGTAAAAATAGAGCTAAAATCAGAATACAAATTTAATTTTACAATATATTACTTATTCAAACATGAAGTAGGAAATGAGTTAGCTATTTTGAACTCATTTCCTACTTCATTGTATTGGATATTATAGTTCATCTAATGGCAAAAGATCAATTGGGTGTATCACTTTCTGTCAAGTGATCAGCTTGGGAATTGACAAGTCATCATCATCCACAGCCATGAAGGCAACCCATCGATTATGACAGCAATCCGCCCCCAGCTCCTGAGGCCATACTAGTTTCTTTTCTTAGGTGATAGTTCTAGGATCATGACATCATGTAAAATTTGTCTAGTGCAAAGCAAGCATCATGGAACATCTCTACCAGAACCAAGAACTTCATCGAAAATCTGTCATGTGTAAAGCAATCAATCAGAGAACTTCTGTGACAGAAATTACTCTTCACATACCACATAATTTAATTCATCAAAGAATAACATAGCTTCCACAACGAATTGCATAGATAGAATACTGCAAACATCCATCTCCAAGATTGTTTCAAAATACCAGCTTTTGAGGCGAAGGATCAAAGAAAAGGAAGTATATAAAACAGCAAGAGAAGATACTCACCACATCATTGCCTTCATTAATGAACTCTATAAAAGATCCAACAGCCCTGTAATGGGGATTTTTTTTGGTGAACAAACAATAGAAATACAAAATATAAAATGAGAAAATGCCTAAAATACAACATCAAAGCAAATAATATATATAGAAAAGAATGCAAAAACTATACACTTCAGATCAGCAACTCTAACGCGTGTGCTGCTCTCATCTTGCAAACATTTCAAAAGTAAAGGTTGTAGATTTGTCAAATGGGACTGGAACCGACCCAATTGTTTCTGTCAGAGAACTGAAAAGTATCAAAGCCACCTAATAGAAAAGAGAAAGGAAAGCAGAATAAGTCAAAATTCTCTGAGTTCGAAGAAAAGGATAAACACATGAAAATGAAGATGAAATGAGAGCATGAATATACATATCTTTAACAAAAGATATAAAATGAATACAGTTAATGCACCATTCACCTTTCTACAGTGATATTTCTACTGCAAAATAATCAAAACAAAGTGCACATCTAACTTCACTACTCATTCTCTAGATCCTATTCCATCCAGAATTTTGAACTCAATCATGAAACATCTTTACGAAAATTTTGCACAAATATAAAACAAAGCTTTCTACATAGTGAATGATCAAACAATACCTTTCTATGATCCTCTTGTGAACTTTGTCCACATTGGAAAAGAAAAGGCAATAAATCAGGCCACTCTCCAGAAGGAACAGCATATTTTGACAACATTTGCACTGGCACGGCGCACTGGGAGCGTGCCTAATCAACAGGAAAAATAATCAGCAAACATTGGTAATTTTAGTAAAGAACCTAAAACCAATTTTAGTGCATTAGATCAACCCTCAGCTCATCATCTAAACAAACAAACAATTAATCCAAAAAAAAATCAACCTTAAACCCAAATGAAAAAACTTCTACACAGCTCCTAATCAGCAACCAAACTCGCTACAATTCAACAGGAAATGCGCACACAAAAACACAAAATCAGTAAATCATCAGCATAACCATCAACATAATTCAAAGGAAATCAATCAGCACGAAATATTGGTAACCTGAGCAATCCTAGATCGAAACTGGGAGTGCTGTCGAGAGCTAGGGTTAGAGCACAAGACTCACCTCCCAAATCTAGGGTTCCGGCGACGATGATGCGGCGGAGAAGAGGTCACTGCTCACCCGACCGGCGCCAAACGAGAATGAAAAGCATCAGCCCACCGCCATCGACGATGCAAAGCACAAAAACTGAAGTTCGAAGCGAAACACTGATCACACCTCCAAATCGATATTGAAAACGAAACCCTAACCCTAGTTCCCGGCGATCGGGGCCAAAACGAAGGGAGGAGGAGGAGGAGGAAGAGAGGAAGCGGAGTACGGTTCCGATGGAGATGCGGGCGTTCGACGCCAGAAAAGAAGAAGTCGTGTTGGGGGACGTGGGAGGAGATGCGGCGAACGAGGGAAGGACGGAGTGGGAGTGGGAGTGGGAGTGGGATGAAAGAGATGACCGGAAGTGCTGATGGAGAGGATGTCGAGGAGAATGAGTCTGGGGGTTTTGAAAAATAAAATTATCTGAAATATTAATTGTGAATATTGATTATAAAATATTAAATATCTGGGTATTTGGTACATTATTATATATACTACATCTTAATTCTATCCCCTAAATATCTCTCTTTCCAAATTGATTCGCATGAGGACATTTGGCCCTTTGTGATTCGTTAGATTTGTTAGTTTTTATATAAAGTTTAAAGGAAAGCATTATCAACCGCTTATCTCTATCTCTTCTACCATTAATATCTTCGTTGGCCCATGTTAACGTCCTTTTAGATTTCCCATGATTTAGTAAAGAGCCAATGAGAAACTGGCAGTGATTGGCCTTAAGCACGCCTGCGGGTGAGCATACTGGGGCACATTGAAAAGCCCTCTAACCCTTAGCTCTCTAAGCTCTCAAACTGCCCCGACCCCAGCAAACTCCGACCCTTCTCTCCGCTATGTTTTCGGATCGAACCAAGCGACCACGAAGATAGAGCCTCTCGGGAGGATGAGCAATGATGGTGAGAGAGCTGGAGAGGGTTCTGCACGAGGGCTTAGAGATAAAAATTTATAGAGGGTTTCCTCTTGCTTAGGGTGACGGGATTTGGGCTTCTCTCTCTCTTGCTCTCTTTTTGTTTCTATTTGTGCTCTTTGATCTCAGAGGCGGAGATGATGATCTTTGTTAGCGCTGCCCTTTCTTTTACCACCACACAAGTGCCTTCGGCTTCATCAATATCTACACCGATAAGGACCCATCCCCGAGCCCTTTTTCCCAACTCTTGCACTGGCCTTCCTTCTTCTTTTTATCTTTAAGGTCATCTCTCGACTCTCTCTATTTGCCTCCCGAAGATTTTGAGTTTTTTTATGTTTTGATTTTTCGGGTATGTTGCTTTTGAGGTTGTTGGTGGATCCGGGAAGGTAATAGATTTGTCTCATCTTTTTCTTTTATCTTGGTTTTTTTAGTGGATGGTTTTAGGCTTATTAATTTCACATTATGAAATGCATGTATTGTTTCTTTGCTTTTTTTATTGATTTTTTTATTTTTTTGAAAGTTTTTGCACTTATATTCAATGTTATTGCGAGATGATTCCATACCCAAATCGGAGGAGCTGGGCGAGGCGGATGAGGAGCTAAGAAAAACAACGGATCATGGAGCTGGAGGTTTTGGCGAAGTGGATTGAGCTGGTGAAGGAATAGATTGAATTGAAACTGGCGGAGCTCAAATCCAACAAGGGAGGACAATGATGATGCTGATGCTCAGGTTTGGCGGCGTGTTTTCCTCCACGACCATTAATGGCCTCCATTAAATCAAAAAAATTAAAATAAGAATTTTTTATGTATTAAAAAAAGGGGAAAAAGGAAAAATAAACATAGGCTTTAGCCTAACTAATCAAAGACAAATAATGTTTTGTTGCATATTGACAAAAACCTCTTTATGGTTTGTCATGGAGACTAGAACCCCTTTTTTTATCATAGAACGTTTTATTAAATGTATTAATTATATTGTTTGAGAAGATTTATCAAGATAATTTTATTTAGTTTTTAAATAATCCGCTAAAATACATATAGAGAGAGAAATAATAATTAAAAAAATCTTCAGTATATTTCAAATTTCACAAAAAAATACTTTTTATAATTCGTACGCTTTTGAAAATAAATATATGAAAAATATCATAATTAGCAAGAATATTTAAAAATTAAAAACAATTTGAAAAAGAATTAACATTAAAAATATAGTTGGTGTTTAATATTTAGTTACTAAGTTTTTTAGAAGATTTATTGAAATAATATTTTTCCCTATAGTTTTTGTCTTAAAAATACAGAAAAAAATTTTTCATATATATTTTTAAAAATTTGAGAATATACCTCAATATTAAAAAAATTATTTTTAAAAATTTATATTATTAATGTCAGTACACCATTTTCATATACTGAACCCGCAGCGTTAGCGCGGGTCTTTACACTAATTAAATTATTAAATTTATATTTTTGTCACATATTTAATATGATATTGATATATTAATATATTTATAATTTTAGTATGAGTTATTTAATACAGTGTTAATATATTATTATATTTATATTTTTTATACCTTATTTGATACAGTATTAATATATTATTATATTTAATTTTTTGATACAATATTTAACATGATATTCATAAATTATATATATATATATATATATATATATATATATATATATATAGTTCTGATGTGTATATTTATTATAGTATTTAATACATGAATTTAAATTATAAAATACAAGGACAAGAATAGACATATACAACAACTCAAAATGCTACAACAAAACAAGACATCTTTTTTGGATAAACTGTTAAGCCCACACGAGTCTACTACTCTTTAATTAAAGAAATTTAGAATCAACAGAATTTATAATTTCAAATTGAAATAACTAAAATAATCAGAAGTAAAATAAGAATTTATTATAACTTAAAAAATGAAATAAAATAGGAATCAAAGTTATACATCGGGGCAAAGGCCACCGTCATTTGGCCCTACCCACACTATAGCAGGCCCGATTATGGGTTAGACTCTTCCTGACCTATCACCCGGCTGGTCACTAGTGTGAGTTGAATATTTTTTTAATTTTCGAGAAAAATTTTATCAAAAATCAAATAGCTTTATGTCATTTGAACCCATGACCACTATGTGGTTATTCAAGTGGCTAACCAACTGTTCTATACAAATCAAGTGTCTAACTAAAAGATATATTATATTTATTTATATGTGTATACCATTATTTCCAAAATTTGAAACATATTATTAACCTAAAATCATAATATTTTCTAATTAATAAATAATTAGATTAAATTTTATAGATTAATGAAAAAACTTTAATTAAGATAAAAATATCCATTATAATATTATATTAACAATTGTTTCATTTATAAAAAGAAACATTAATATTTTTAAAATTTTTAAAATTTATCATTTATATATTTAACTATTTTTATAATATAAAAAAATAAAATTTTTTTATTTAATAAAAATTTATTCAATTCTTGTTGTCCAATGATCCTCTTAAATTAAATCAATGATTCTTCAATAGATTTAAATTTAATCCCACATCGATTAATATCCATTTTTTAAAAATATTATTAAAAATATTGTATAATAAGTATTTAACAAAAATAAATTAATAACTATAAAAAGTTTTTAATTAGTTTGATTTATTTGAAATTATCTTAAATATATTTAAATTTTTTAAAATTCAATTTAATTTATGGCTAAAAACATAACAATTGTAGTCAACATGGCTTGAACTAATGACTTCCGGGCAACAACACACTTACAACAACATCACTATAACTAATCCATCAATAAATCTTTTTACTAATATTCTTTCTTTACTAAAAAGATATAAACAAAATAAAAAAACTTTAGATTATTTATTTTTTTAGCCCTACATCAGCTAAAAATAGGAAACATTACTTATCAACTAGTTATAAAAGTTAGTAATCAACCCAAACTTATTTTGTGACTTTTTTCACATATTTCTTTATTTTAAATTCTATTTAATAGTTTTATTTAAAGAAATAAATAAGACCTGGCGGGTTACCCCAGGAACCGGTGGGTTTTGGACTGGCTTGCCGATTTTGGGGAACCCCCCTGGCCAGATCTTGGTCACCATTGGGTGACCCATGACCTGCTGGCCCAACTAGGCCCAGTGCGCCGACATATTGGCCTGACAGGGTCAAGCTTTGTTATCCGGCCAGTGTCTCCCTTTAGCTTCGAGTTTCACTGTTAGCCAAAAAGAATGTAACGAGAGGAATATCATATTTCAATAAATTATCAAGTAAGAGAATATGTCCTCTCCGAAGCATAGTTATTTTCCAACTTGACTAAACCATAAATTTAGAAGTGTAATTCAAAAATATACAGAATTTCCTAAATAATATAAATCTCCAAATTTACTATAAATATCAAAGGTCTGTGGGCTCCTTTTTTTTTAAAACAACCTTTGATTTGGGTTAGACCTGTTAAAAAATAATGGATCACAAATCAAATTTTAATATTTCGTATGACTTCATGGTGATTATTGGTTCATGATTTCCATTAGGGGCAAGCCCTTAATGTTAATTACCCTGGACATTGTCGCAGGAACCTCCGATTAAGAAAATAAATGTGAAAAAAGAAACAAATTGTGACAATCAATTTTTATTCATTGCAATAAATATGAATTCATGGATTTCATTGAAAATACAAGAAATTTGAAATCATCTTGACAAACATCTCGACTTATGGACTTGTATCCGAGCTTGTGTCTTCGACATTTTGCATTTTGGATTTGATTTGCATCATGAGTTGATTTGAATTTCAAGTTATGGCTTCTCCATGTTGACGAACCATAGACTTGATTTTGACTTATCATAAGCTTTAGCTTCTGTGCTTGTGAAGCTCTCTTCTTGACTTGTGAAACTTTTTGGGTCTTTGAATTCTGACGTCTTGCGACTGCCGACTTCAATTGTCGATTTATATTGACTTGTGAAACTCTTTAGGTCTTCGACTTTTGATGTCTTGAGACCGCTGAGTTCAATTGTCGATTTATATTTACTTGTGAAACTCTTTGGGTCTTCGACATTGATGTTTTGAGACCACTGAGTTCAATTGTCGATTTATATGATTTTTTCAAATATTGACTTGTGAAGCTCTTTGGGTCTTCGACCTTTGATGTCTTGAGACCGTTGAACTCAATTGTCGATTTATATATATTTTCAAATATTGACTCTTTTTATATCTTGAAACTTGATTTGGTTGCTTTGGTTTTGATTGTATATATGTGTATCATGATATGTCGCCACATGTGCGTCATCATTACGTTGCATGCCTCATCTCATTATCGCTTTGTCATTTTTTTGAAACCAATTTTGGCCGCCGCCTCAAAATGGTATTTTAATTGCCCTGGGATGAATATATATATATATATATATATATATATATATATATATATATATATATATATATATATATATATATATCTATATTCAATATATTCATACCCATGTGCATGGTACGTGGGGCTTTTTTATTTTTATTATTTTCATTAATTTTCATTTCATTTTTTTTATCATATTCATTTGCATGTGTTGTTTTTTTTCATGGTTAGCCCCTCATATATATATTTTTTTATTTTTTTATAGCCACAAATACATAAGCTATTCACTTTAGATTTTCACATGCAAATTACCTAACTTTATTTCACGTGGCCCATGCCTCTCTTTTTTTAATTTATTTATTTATTCATTTATTTTATTTTTTAACCCGAATGTGAGTATGCATGCTTCTTATTATTATTATTTTATTTATTTATTTTTTTTTGTTTTGCCATGCACGTATGCATGCTTCCATATCATATATATATATATATATATATATATATATTCCCATGAATAACATCATCACAACCTTTTTGACTCAAGCTTCACTATAGCATGTTTTTCATCATTTTTATTTTTATTATTATTATTATTATTATTATTATTTTGGCACATTCCAATTGGTATGAAACCACCTTTCAAGCTTAATAAAACCAGTGACTGTCAATGAATATATTAAAATATACGTTAAAGCTTTCGTTGCTCAACTTGTTTAATTTGGTGACCAGAACTATATTGATTCACAGTAGCTGATAGACTCTAGAATCCCAAAACTCGCGCAAAAGTGAAGTAATAGGCAGCTTCTTGTACTTGATATTTGGAGAGGCTTTGAAATCATAGTCCACGCTATCTCAATTCTTTTATTTATTTTATTATTATTATGCACGTATGCATGCAATCTCTTTTTCTTCAAAAGAGAACACCGGTTCATGCATCATTTTAATCATTTCTCATATATATATATTTCAATCCATTCTTATCACATGTGCCTGTTTTGAATAATGGAGCCGGTGTGCATTGAACAACGGTGGGTCCGGCTTTTTTTACTATTATTTTTTTATTTTTTATTTTTATTTTTTTTAAAAAATTTTTATTTTTATTTTTTTAAAAAAATATGCATGCATGTTTATTTGCTCGTAAATTGAGATTTATTTTTATCATTTTATGCTTTTATAAATTGCCTGGACACTCCATACTCATCATCTTCTCACTCCCACATGCATCTTTTAAATGGTGGGCGATGCTTTAATTATCTATTCATGGATTCAGAGTGAATCTCTCGCTACTTATTGAACATTGGCCTCTTAGTACATGCACGATTAGCACGCTCGGTTTTTCGACTCTTGTGCCACTAGATGCTCGCCTTTGAATCTTTAGGATTGCCTTTAGTGAAATTTGTGAAGATCCAAGCTCCGAGGAATGCCAATTGTGGGTGAGACCATGGAAAAGAGACATCTCTCATGCAAGACAGAGGGGCTGGTTAGTTAGGCCCCTAACTACTCAAGTACGTAACCATCCTCAAGGACTCCCCTACAGCCACACACTTGGTTTTGGAGTTATTTTCGGATGGACTCTTGCTCTCCATGGCGTGATCAAAGGTCGAAGACCACCAGCCTGGAGAATCGATCGCTGCCTATTTGCTCTTCATAGCTGATGGCTTGGGCTTGACCAATTGTTCTTTGAGCTCAAGAGCAGCCCTGATTTTTTTTCAATGCTTTTCAGTGTTTGGATGATGAAGATGAAGACGATGATGAGCTCTATATAGGCAGGCACACTAGCAGACAGTGGCGGAGCCAGAAAGTAAAGAATAGGGGGGGCGAGTTGAAAAATAATTAATTAATTAATTAAAAGTTTTATAATTTTTTTAAAAGTATTTATATGTTAATTTATAGTTTAGTTTATAAAAATTAAATTTTAAACAATAAATATTTTAAAAAAATCTACTAAAAATGTAATTTTATATATTATATAAATTAATGTGTAAAAAATTATAAACTAAAAACATAGATATTTTAAAAAATAGGGAAAATTACTATTTACCCCCTACACTGTTTAAAACTTCCCAAACAACCCTTGTAAGTTTTGAATACCCCAGACAACCATTCCTTTATCATTTCACTTCCTTTTTACCCCTTGTAGGTCATTTGGACTGGGTCCATGTTGTGAAATTCCATCATTGCCCTTAAAAATGGTGGGAAAAAACCGTCCAATCACATCAAGTCTAACATTTATACATTTTTTTTAAAACAAACTTTGGAAGACTTTTCACCATGTCATGTCCATGTTTCCGTTTAAAATTATACAGTTTTTTGTTTAAACAGAAATGTTTCCGTTTAAATTTATCAAGTTTCTATTTAAAATGTTATGTCTCTGTTTAAATTTATCCAGTTTCTGTTTAAAGAGAAATGATTTTAGTAGATATTCGGATTCTACGAGCGTATCCGTTCCACCTCAAGGCCACCTGAAGGTTTAGTAGGCCTTCCTTACTCGTTAGACCAATTTAAAGTTTTATCATTGCATGTCGGACAACGTTTTGTAGGCGTTAACCATTTAAAAAACTCACTTCATTACCACGAGTGCGGACATAATAGTAGATCTTGCAAAGAAATTGTCGCCAACTAAGCATAGAGGACAACTTATATTCGTTACATACGTTTGCCACAAACTATCGCATATTATTGTACATTTAGCTCGTTATTCGTGAAAATCGTTTCCATAAATAAACGCAAATTTAAATGAAACGATGATATTTAAATAGAAACATAGTTGTACAAGTTAATTATTGATTAATTATACCAAATTCCGCTTAAAACTTATGTTTTTTTCTCAGCTATCCTTATCATGTCCATGTTTTCTTTTAAAATTATACAGTTTTTTGTTTAAACAGAAATGTTTCCGTTTAAATTTATCAAGTTTCTGTTTAAAATGTTATGTCTCTGTTTAAATTTATCCAGTTTCTGTTTAAACAGAAATGAATTTAGTAGATATTCGGATTCTACGAGCGTATCCGTTCCACCTCAAGGCCACCTGAAGGTTTAGTAGGCCTTCCTTACTCGTTAGATCAATTTAAAGTTTTATCATTGCATGTCGGACAACGTTTTGTAGGCGTTAACCATTTAAAAAACTCACTTCACTACCACGAGTGCGGACATAATAGTAGATCTTGCAAAGAAATTGTCGCCAACTAAGCATAGAGGATAACTTATATTCGTTACATACGTTTGCCACAAACTATCGCATATTATTGTACATTTTGCTCGTTATTTGTGAAAATCGTTTCCATAAATAAACACAAATTTAAATGAAACGATGATATTTAAATAGAAACATAGTTGTACAAGTTAATTATTGATTAATTATCCCAAATTCCGCTTAAAACTTATGTTTTTTCTCAGCTATCCTTATCATGTCCATGTTTTCTTTTAAAATTATACAGTTTTTTGTTTAAACAGAAATGTTTCCGTTTAAATTTATTAAGTTTCTGTTTAAAATGTTATGTCTCTGTTTAAATTTATCCAGTTTCCGTTTAAACGTAAAATGGTTTTAGTAGATATTTGGATTCTACGAGCGTATCCGTTCCACCTCAAGGCCACCTGAAGGTTTAGTAGGCCTTCCTTACTCGTTAGATCAATTTAAAGTTTTATCATTGAATGTCAGACAATGTTTTTGTAGCAGCTAACCATTTAAAAAAACTCGAGTTCACTACCACGAGTGCGGACATAATGGTAGATCTTGCAAAAGAATACTTTACAAATTAAATCAGAAATAAACCCACATAATATCAAAACAAAAGGTAAACAATACAACATCTTCAACGGCGCCCACCTCGCCTCAATACCTTAGAGCGCAAACTAATGAAATGCCGAAGAGTTGAGCTGGAGTTTTCCTTCGAGGCAATGGTCCAATCCTATAGAAGATGTCCAGGCAACGACAACTTTTGAAAAGGAAAAGCTGAAGAGATGAAGAGAAAAAGGAAAAACAGAGTGTCAATAATGGTGTTCTTTGGGGATTAACCAAGAAAAAACTACTTCCTCTTAAAAGAGGAAAAAAATTATTACTAACAAAGGGCTTTATGGTCAAACCGAGCCTCACTTGCCACAACTTCCCATGCAAGGGATAATTTCGTCCAAAAAATTCAAAACTAACTCCATTGAATGCTTTAGGGGTTTCAAATTCATTGCATTCAAAAGGAGGGGTTTTTTATGGATAATCAAATTTAGAGGGACAATTTGTACATATTGCAAATTTAGAGGGTGTTTTTGGTAATTTCCACTAAAAAATATTACATAAAGTAATTTATAAAATATTAATAAATCAAATAATAAATTTTTGATAATATTTTTTTTAAAAAAATATGTTTTAGATTTTTTTGTTAACAAAAGGAATAAACGTTGTATAGATTAGGATCATGTGTACAGACTCAAATTTAATCATCCAATCCATGCAATCTCAGCCAAAAATGAAAAGTTTGGACTACGAACCTACACCCGCAACCAACGTCGACTTATTACTACTATTATTTTTAATAAATTTTGAACTAAAGGTCTTGTTATTAGACTATGAACCCTTTGCTTGTTTTAGACTATATCTATTAATTTGTAAAAATAAATAATAATAAAAAAACATAGAGAGAGAGAAAAAGATATATATATATATATATATATATATATATATATATATATATATATATATATATATATATATATATATATAAAAAAAGAGAGAGAGAGGGGAGACTAAAAAAAACTAATTAGAGAGAGAGAGAGAGAGAGAGAGAGAGAGAGAGAGTGTGTGTGTGTGTGTGAGAGAGGGGGCGGCCAAGGATAAGGGGGCGGACGGAGAGACGAGTGTGGATAAAGAGAGAGAGAGAGAGAGAGAGAGAAAGGGGAAGGGGGCCGGCCGCCCCCCTTGCCCCCCTCTGCCTCCGCCCATGCTGGTAGGCATACATGGTCGTGGTTTAAAGAATGAAACCATTTGCATGGAAACCCATAGATGCATTGATATGAGGATCTGCTGGTATTGAAAGCTCACCAAAATTCGCTCTCATTTATCTGATTTATATGGCCCTAGTTTATCCCCCTTGGACACTATTTACAACATTAAGCTTTCGGTATCAACTGAGGAGCATGCTTGGGTAGCAACGTATCACGGTGTAGGACCACATGCATGCATTTTTGCTTTTTGTTTTTTTCTCGCTTCGACGTTGCCTTTCACACCTAATTTCGAGTTAGTGATGTAAATGCAAGAATTGGTGGAGAAAAGACAGGGTATCCTTCAATGCACATGATTCGATCTGAGGAGCGCGCATGTACTTTTTTTGGTTTTTATCTAATGAGTTTGAAAGCGCTCGAATACGGCTAGCAACCCGATCGGCTTAGCCGAGCACGGATAGCCCTGCCCTCAACACCTTTTTCTTCATTCATCAGTAAAGGTTGCTTTTCAGGATACTTCCGCCATGAGAGCTCAACATCATCGATCCTCCCATGTTTCCAAGAGAACTCTTAGCATACTTTACTTTAGTAGAACACCAGTTGCAGCAATTGTTTCCTTGATTTAGACATCTCCTCCATAGTTTTGAAGTGCAGTGCATTGGTCTTGGAAAATGAGACACATTCATCGGCAAGCTCAAAAAAATTCACAACCATGGAGAGAACCTTGCCATTGAAATCAACAGGTTCAGTATGCTTCCTGCAGAAATTCACAATTATGGAGAGAATCTTGCCATTGATGCTAGGGATCTGGATGGCATTCACTGGGTCAACGCAGTATTGGATGGTGGCTTTATCTTTATTGGCAAGACACTAGATGGCGAGGTTGTCAGTAGTGGTAATGTTGAAGAAGTTCCGGGTCTTGAAGTGTTTCAGGCAATGCTCGTTCTTTGGGTTGATGCGATCGTAGGAGCGGTCGTAGGGCTTGAGGGCACCGCAGGCTACAATGGTTGACGGCGGCAGTAGTAACGGTGGGCAACAACAACATCCGGCATGATTGGCAGCATTATCTCAGCCACTAAACCATGACGGCAATTTTTTATTTTCTTCTTCTTCAATTTTTCTTCTTCAAATCTTCTCTTCTCTTTTTTAATTTTTTTAATTTTTTCTGGTCTTCGGTCCCCCAAGCTTCCTCCTTCTTTTCTTTTTCTTCCTTTCTTTTTCTTCCCCCGATTCCCCTCTTTTTTTCTTTTTCTTTTCTTCTTCAAATATATGCTTCCTCCTTCACGGCATACTTGGCGGCATTATTTCGACGCAATCAAGCATGCCGCAGGTGATGAACAATGGCAGCGACGACAAGCAGCTGACGGTGGCATGCTTAGCGGCATTATCTCGACCACTCAAGCATGCCCGGTGAGCTAACAATAATGGTGATGAGCAGCAGTGGCGACAACGAGCGGCTGGGCTTTTTAAACATGGGAGAGAAGATAACCTCTTTTTCTTCTCCTTTCTTTTTGATCCTCTCCCTTTTTCCTCTTTTCCGATCGCCTCCTTTTTAAAAAGATTTTTTTATCTTTATCCTCAATCCCAACCCCTCCAATGGAATCTTAACCCATAACCTCTTCGTGGAACAAGTCAAAGAGAAAGAGGATAAAAAGTAAATTTAAAATTTTTGAATTTTTCTGAAATTTAATTTATAAAATTTCAAAAGAGGATAAAATCAAGTTTTAAAATTTTAATTAATTTTTTTTCCTAAATTTAATAAAATTCAATTGTCTCGAGATATGTGTTCGGGAGCCCCGAGATTGAATTTTCTCACGTTGCCACAAGATCATTCTCTCGCTACATGAAATTTAAGATTGTCTCGGGATGTGTATTTGGGCTATCCAAAGATTTGAGATTGCCTCGAGATATGTATTTTCAAGGGCATTTTAGTAATTAGTATTTATGCCCTCGAGATAAATTCTCAAGGGTAATTTTTGTAATTTGCATTTGCTGGGAGATATGGTCTCAAGGGCAATTTTGTAATTTATATTTTGCCTCGAGATATGTGCTCTCAGCTGATCTTGCGATTTAAATGTTTTAGATTGCATCGAGATCTGTGCTCTCTGCTGATCTTGCGATTTAAATATTTTAGACCGCATCGAGATCTGTACTCTCGGTTGATCTTATGATTGAATATTTTAGATCGCCTCGAGATCTGTGCTCTCGGCTAATCTTGTGATTTAAATATAGATCGCCTCGAGATCTGTGCTCTCAGCTAATCTTGTGATTTAAATATTTTAGACCGCCTCGAGATCTGTGCTCTCGGCTAATCTTGTGATTTGAATGTTTTAGATTATCTCTAAAATGTCTTTTAGACTTATCTTGAATATATCCAAATATAACGCAATTTATTTATTTGAACCACATGTTGTCTTAATTCGATTATGATTTGTATGTAATAATTTTTTTTTATTCGATTTGAATCACGACATGCAATTTTTTTTACATAAACAAGGTCATTCATTTGTCTTTGATGATTCTAGCCAAAATATCATAGGTCATTTATTTACCCTCAGTGACCAAAGACTGAATTACAGAAATCGTTATTATTTCAGTGACAAATTGATACGAAACTACAGTCTCCTCCATAAATTCTGGTCAACAAGGTCAATTAATGTTTATCCTCTACTAACAGAGTTAAGCATAGTGCATTTGAAAACTAATAAAAATCATAACCAGAAAATTTTACAGGTAGAAATAAAAAATATACATATACTCAAATTACTTTCATGTCAAAATTTGAAACAACAATAAATCGAAGCTTCTCCGCAACTTTACAAGATATATATAAATTAAAATATTTCCCTCCAATAGAAAGTCAGATACATTTATAATTCCATAGAAAATTTAACCCATAAATTTCAAAATAAATAAATATATTGATAAGGATGCAAGTGTACGTGTCGATCTTGTAATAATAGTGTGTTAAAAGCAGAGTGTCGGTCTACAAGGAAGAAAGTAAATACTAGTAGTAATTCTAAACCCGAAAATTAGCCTTAATGGTCAAATCTGGAATAACAAGTAAAATAAGAAAATACGGGAAATAATGGAATAGAAGTCAAGGAAGAGAGTGATGTCCGGGTATAGCATCCCTCTAGAGTTATGAAATGCAGGACAAAGGTCGTCTAGATATCCAATCCTATTTGAACAGAAAGATTTCAAGAATTATACTAAACCCCGATTTCTCAGGCGAAGAGTAACTGAATAGGTGCAGAGCTGATATAGACATCTACACAATTGCATTAACACTCAATGAAACTTTATTAATTGTGGGCTAATGGCAATCTCTTAAGAAGATAATCTCCCTCAAATAGAGAGATTACCACTAATCTGAATAGAGCAGAAATGTGATTTCTCCTAAAATCCACTCTACATGATTGCAAAGAACACGGAGATTGACAGAGTCTCCCAAGTGCCCTATATCCAGGCTTACCATAATTTCCCTCTAATCATGTCATGTCTATGCTAGGTGGGTATTTCTATTCATCACATAGCACATCAAACATGATAGCCAGGGCTTTCACCTCATTAGCAACCAAGAATTCAAGCACACAACTAATGTCAAAGAAGTAAACCCTAGAGTTCAACTACGCCCAAAAATCTACAAATTAGCCCTTTACTAATTGAGGGAAAATATCTAAGATACAAATAATAGGAGGAAATATGAAATCCATGAAAATACCCTTTTCAATTATGACGATGAAGAATCGCAGAAGAAACCCTTGAGAAGCTTCCACGCAAGCCGCTAAGTTGAGCTTGATGGCCACAATTTTCAATCCAATTAAATGTTGTGCCAAATCCCCCTTGAAATTGCTCCTTAGGTGCTAGAGATTCGCCTCTTATTTTCCCTAACTTCGCATGCAAAAATCGCCCTAAAGAAAAGATTTGGATGCCCTATTTATACCCAACTGCTTACAGGCATACGGACGTTACCATAAGGGAACTAAAAAGATGGTCGTAAGCCTTATAGGAATACTTACGGTTGTAAGTCATGTCAGTAAGGTCTTCTGTCTGTGTTGCGGCCTAGCTTACGACCGTAAGCACTGGACTGTAAACTTCATTTTTTTTTCTTCTTGTGACCGCCCTTATGGGCGTATGCTGTGATCATAAGCTCCTCTAGATGGTCCTTACGGGCATTCTTATAGGAATAAACCTTGCTCATAAGGTCCTCTGAATTAGCTATGAAATCCCTCTTACGGGCATAAGCATGCCTACAAGGTTCTCTAGAATTTACTTACTGCCTTGTTCTAATGAGTTTGTCTTGTCTTGTCCTTGTTCTAATGATGCCAAGAGAGCTCCAACTTCATCGTTTGAAGTTTAAAATGCTTCTTTTGGCTCTCACTCGATCTTGTCTTGAAGCAGTGCCCTAAGCCTGTTAACGCAAAGCACACTATATTTACCATCGAATTCCACAATATGATTCTAATGCATGCTGATTGAGTGTACAAAATGATATGAAAAACATAGACATTGTACACTCATTATACATCAATAAAAATATCATTAAAATAATAAATAGTAAAATAAGTGGATAAACAAGTAAATAACTAACAAAGAAATAATTCAAATAATATTATTTAAATGATAATTATCAAAACATATATACGAATGAAAGCTAGAGCAAATGAATCAATATTTAATTTTTAACATTTACAAAAGTAAACAAAATAAATAAATAAATAAGTAAAGTTGAGGTTTTAATATTTAAAAAAACTACGATGAATTGCTTACCTGGTAATAGCCTAATTAAAAAGTACAATTTGAACTCCAAAATCATTTCTTAAAATGACCCTATTTAGCAAAACTTAGCAACAATCAAATTAAGCCTGTACACGTATGCATGAGTAGGCACATGCATTAACTTAACATTACTTAAGCTTGTACACTTAAAGAATGCTTTGGAACATCACTATACGTGCACAATGGCCAAATTAAGTTAACACTTACCAACTATAAATACCTATGTACATATATATATATATATATATATGATCATAATACACACCTATGCACAGATTTCAAATTTGCCTTTCAAACAATTTAGTGATAACCCTATTCAAAAGCAGAAGCAATCAGGATATATATATATATATATATATAAAATTAATCATCTATCTAAGTATAGCTCTCAAATCTAATTTTATTATCAAAACAAGGTTCATCAAGCCAAGAATAATTTAAACTTTGAATGATGTCAACATAAAAGAAAGTAGAATAATATTAATAATAAGAAGAAGTAGAACAGGAACAAGAAGGAAGAGAAATGAAGATTCAACATCAAATCATGAAATCTCGTGGTAACAAATGGCTTTAGTTCAACACACACACACACACACACACACATATATATATAGACTATGCACACTTAAACATGTATTAGATGAATGTAGATATGCAGGCATTGATTCAGGTGTTACTTGATCTACATGCATAGAGAGTTTTAACACAGTGGTGTAAGCTCACATTACATGCACCTACATATGTTATGTATACATGATAGGGACGCAAGTGTACGTGCCAACCACATAACATAAGTGTGTGTAAAGCAAGATATCGGTCCACAGGAAGAATGAGAATACTAATAGTAGCTCTAAATTTGAAAATTAGCCTAATCAATCGAGTGATATGTATGTGAAAAAAGAGAATAAAGTAAGAAATACAGAAAATAAAATAGGAGAGAAATCAGGGGAAAGAACGATGTCCGGGCATAGCATCCCTCTAGGGTTTGATAAAGTACAAGACAAAGGTTATCTATGTATGCAACCCTATTTCAACCGAGAGGTTTCCAGAATTATACTAAACCCCTAAGTAAAGGGTGAAGAGTAATTGAATAAGTGCATAGCTAATACAGTCATCCACACAATCACATTAACACTCTATAAAACTTCATTGTGGGCTAATGAGAATCTCTTAAGTAGGTAATCTCTTTTATGAGGAGAGATTACCCCTAATCCGAATACATAGTAAAAATGTGATTTCTTCTAAAATCTACTCCACATGATTGCAACGAGCACGGAGATACTCATTAACTCACTCGGGAGAATTGAGGAAGACGAAGCCTCCAAAGTACCCTATACCTAGGCTTACTCACAATTCTCTCTAATCACGGTATTTCTATGCTAGGTAGGAATTTTTTTTTTGTCATAAAGCACATCGAATATGATATCTAGGGCTTCTGACATAATAGGAATTATGCATTCATACATGCAATTAGATTCAAATAGAAATGATTGCAATTAAGAAAATAAGTAAATAATGAGTCCAACAACCAATGTCAAAAGATAAACCCTATAGTTTACTATGGCCAAACATTTACAAATTAGCCCTCCATTAGTAAAGGGCAATCATTCAATAAGCAAGACACAATGAGAGACATTAAAAACATAAAACCCTCTTCTCAATCGTGTCGTAGGTAAATCATCAAAAAAACCCTAGAAAAGCTTCCATGCACGACGCCAAGGTGAGCTTGACGGCTACGATCTCCTATCCTCTTAAATGTAGATCCAAATCTCCTCTAGAATAGTGATGAGTGTATAACATTCATATATTTTATATCACTTTGTACACTTATTTGGCATGAATTAGAGTCATATTGTGGAATTTGATACTAAATATAGTGTGTTTCATATTCTCATGCTTAGGGCAGCATTTCAAGACAAGAGAGAGACAAAAGAAGCATTTCAAACCTCAAACGATGAAGTTGGAGCTCTTTCAGCATCATTTGAATAAGGACAAGACAAAACTAGGTGGATTATGGGCATCTTACGGCCAACCTTACAGCAATAAGTAGATTCCAGAGAACTTTGCGGGCATGCTTATGCCCGTAAGGGGGGATTCAGAGCCAAACCAGAGAACCTTATAGGCAAGGCTCACACCCGTATGGACTATCCAGAGGAGCTTACGACCACAGCATACACCCGTAAGGACAGTCACAAGAAGCAACATAGTCAAGTTTATGGTCCAGCATTTACGACCATAAGTTGGACCGTAACACAAACAGAAGATCTTGTGGGCATAACCTATGGTCTGTAAGTGTTCTCGTAAAGCTCGTAACTATTTTCTCCAACTCCCTTATGGCGACGTCCTTACACCTGTAAGAAGCTTGTTAAACAGTCAGGTATAGATAGACCTAATGAGGATATTTTAAGACATTGTTAGCTTTTCTTTTAGCCATTTCTTGGAGACAAAGTTAGGGAAGATAAGTGATGAATCTCCAACACTTAAGGGAGATTTCAGGGGGATTCGGAACAACATTCAAGGGGATTGAATATCGTAGCCGTCAATTTCACGTTGGCTGCGTGCGTGAAAGCTTTCCTCATATTGTTTGTATCCTGGATGATTGTCTTCAATTAATGGAGGACTAATTTGTAGATGTTTAGGCATAGTTGAACTCTAGGTCTATACTTTTGGCATTGGTTGTTAGATCTTTGATGCTTTAATTGTTTTCTTAATTGTAATAATTTCTATTTGAGTCTATTTGCGTGCTTAAATACATAGTTGGTAACAAGGCAAAAGCCCTAGCTATCATGTTTTGTTTGATACAGGACGAGAAAAAATTCCCACCTAGCATAAACTTACCACATTTCGAGAGGATTGTGAGTACGCCTCTGGTTAATTAGTGTACTTTAGAGACTTAGTCTTCCGCAATCCTTCCGAGTGGTTTGGTGATAGTCTCCATACTCTTTGCAATCATGTGGAGTGGATTTTAGGAGAAATCACATTTTTACTCTATATTCAGATTAAGGATAATCTCTTTCTTCAATAGAGATTTTCTACTTAAGAGATTGTCATTAGCTCACAATGAGGTTTTATAGAGCATTAATGCAATTGTGTTGATGTCTGTATTAGCTCTGCACCTATTCAGTTACTATTTACTTGAGAAATTGGAGTTTAGTTATACTTTTGAAAATCTCTCGGTCTAAATAGGATTGCATGCATAAACAATCTTTGTTCTGCACTTTATAACCCCTAGAGGGATGCTACGCCCGGACATTGCTTTTTTCCTTAACTTCTCTCCTATTATTTTCTATATTTTCTTATCTCTTCTTGCTTTTGTTCACACACATAACATTTGATTACTTAGGCTATTTTTCGGGTTTAGAGTTACTACTAGTATTCACTTTCTTCCCTATGGACCAACACTTTACTTTTACGCACACTTTATTACACGATCAACACATACACTTGTGTCTCTATCAAATTACCCCTTAAGACGTGGAGATTCATCTCCTCTCACCCCTAACCTCGCCTCTAAGAAAAGAATCAAAGAAATCTAAAAGAATGCCCTAAAAATCCTCATCAAATCTATTTACAGTAGGCTCCTTATGGGTTGCTTATGAGTATAAGAACGTGCCCGTAAGAAGCTGGAGAAGATAGGTCGCGAGCCTTACGGGATCACTTACGGTAGAAAGTCCTGTCTGTAAGGTCTTCTGTCAGTGTTATGGTCCATCTTATGGCTGTAAGCGCTGGCCCATAAAGTTCACTATGATGCCCCATGTGCCTGCCCTTTATGGGCGTATGCTCTAGTAATAAACTCCACTAATTTGACTCTGAACTCCTCCTTATAGGGCATAAGCATGCCGGCAAGGTTCTCTAGAAAGTGCTTATGCCCGTCAGTGAGGCCATAAGCTACCCGTAAGCCACCCAGTTTGCCTTGTCCTTGTTCAATCGATGCCGAGAGAGCTCCAATTTCTTTGTTAAAGGACTGCAATACTTCTTTTGGTTCTCTCTCTTCTTTAAGTACTACCCTAAGCCTAATAATGCAAAACACGCTAGATTTAGTATCGAATTCTACAATATAATCCTCATACAAGCCAAATGAGTGTACAAAATGATATAAAATATATGGATGTTATACACTCATCAATACACTCCAAATTAATACATAATACTGAAACCACTAAGGAGATGATGAGAGGATTTAAGTGTAATATATAAGGGACTTCTCATTTGCTAAAAATATTGTAGTGAACACATGCATGCAAAGAACATAGAGTTTCATGCCTTATCTAACACTTTGCATAAGCACTTACTAGATATACTTAGAAGAATAGAAGAAAAATTAGACGGAGAACTCCAGAGCGCAAACCAAAGCTTTGAACACTCTAGGATCTAGGAACGCACTCCCTCAAAGCTAAAACAATGAGGAAGACAAGCAAGGCTCCCGTGGATAAGAACTTAAGGGTGTGTTTGGTTCGCGGAATGAGAATGAGGTTATGCGGTTAGGAATAGTGATAGGGACGCAAGTGTACATGCTGACCACGTAATATAAGTATGTATAAAGTAAGATGTCGGACCCACAAAGAAGAATGAGAACACTAGTAATAACCCTAATTTCTAAAATTAGCCTAATTGATCAAATGATATGTGTGTGAACAAAAGAGAATAAAGCAAGAAATATGGAAATAAAAGAGAAGAGAAGTCAGGGGAGATAAAATGATGTCTGAGTAATGGACCTTTGAGGTGTGTGTGAATTATGCAATTATATAAACATGCACGTATGCAAATAATATTACAATTACTCCGTGAATACCGTAAGTGTATGGATCATCAAATAATATCTCGTGGATGACAACAAGGTTCGTATTTCCCCAAGAACGATGAGAGGCTCTTATTACTTCCTCTTCACTTAATCAATAGCCTAAACGTTTACATTTTTTCTTTAATCTAATTCTACAACTATTACACAATACAATTGGAGAATTGTTAAGCACAATTAAAAGGAGTTGAGAGGTTATATGATAGTTATCTTAATTACTACTTATGTTAGACGTTGAGTGTGACAATCGTGATCTAGAATTGGACCTGGGGAATTCAAAGGCCTACTAGTCCCAATCTCTTGGTAACTAGGTCTAAATCACTAAGAACTTAAGGTGAAATCTCTTCCTACCCCAACCTCCTATGTTTACCTTAAGTACAAGAATTCCTCTATAAGAGACAAATCAAACCCTAAGCTTAAGGGGACAATCAATCCCTAATCTAGAGATCTACCTCTTAGAGCATGCATAGATCTATCATAGCATGGGTCTTCTAATGTGGGGGCATATCTTCCTCATCTACATTAACACAAATATCATTCAAGCAAACATGCAATGATTTACAAAAGACTAGAAAGATTTATTGAATTATCATTCAAGATTCATAAACAATAATTGAGAGGAACCAAGACATACAATTCCCCTCAAATTAGGTTCAGTATAGATCATAAGAGAAAGCATTAAAGCAAGAGAAAACCTAAGACCAAAGAATAGATAAACGTTTAAAGAATTCCTAAACTAACTCCCTTCAATAAGTCTGCCAAGGTTGAGGGTGAAAGGATCCCAAGATTAACAGGATGATGCCGAACGCCTTCGTGCGCCCTCCTCCAACAATGATCATTGAATTACCTTTGAGAAACTCCTCGGAATCTGTTGAAATATAGAAGAAACTTGCTCTACAGATGCTCCGATCTCCAGAACTCTAGCCGCCCTACCTTATTTGACAAAAGAATCACCCAAAATTTTGAGAAACCTAGAGTATTTTTAGGATCGAGTCCGCTACGGCCTTACCACCAGCATTGTGATGCCCGTGGTGAGTAAGTTATTACTTGGACTCCAAGTCGCATCCTACCACGGCTCTCTAGGCTTTGTGTGGCTAGATCATGGGCATGATTGGTTTTCACAATGGCCATTGTAAGACCGTTGTGGCTCTTGTGTTGCTTCCAATGGTTCTATGCCGTCATGGCTTTGATAACGACCTTGGTGAAGCTGAATTCCTTTTTTTTCCTTAAAAGCAGAAATAAAGGCCGAGGTAAACAAAAGAATGAAATTTCCATACAAATTAGGTGCTAGACATGTTAGAATCCATTCTAAATGCAATGTAAATGATACGAAAAAATGAACTATTTAGCACTTATTACCGGGTATAACATCCCTCGAGGGTTTGATAAAGTACAAGATAAAGGTTGTCTATGTATGCAATCATATTTGAACCGAGAGGTTTCCATAATTATACTAAACCCCTGGGTAAAGGGTAAAGAGTAACTGAATCGGTGCAAAGCTGATACAGACATCCACACAATCATATTAATACTCTATGAAACCTCGATGTAAGTTAATAAGAGTCTCTTAAATAGGTGATCTCTCTTATTAGGAGAGATTACCTCTACTCCGAATACAGAGTAGAAATGTAATTTCTCCTAAAATCAACTCCACATTATTGCAAAGAGCACGGAGATACTTACTAACTCACTTGGGAGAATTGAGGGAGACAGAGTCTTTAAAGTATCATGTACTCAAGCTTACTCACAATTCCCTTTAATCACGGCATGTCTATGCAAGGTCCTCTGTCTGTGTTATGGTTCAGCTTACGGGCGTAAGCGCTGGACCGTAAGCTTCACTGTGTTGCACCTTGCAGACCACCCTTACAGACATAAGCTCTGGTCGTAAGCTCCTCTAGATGGTCCTTACATGCCGACTTACAAGCATAAGTACTGCATGTAAGGTCCTTTGATTTGGCTCTAAACTCCTCTTTATGGCCATAAATATGCATGTAAGGTTCTCTGAAAAGTGCTCACGACAGTAAGTGAGGCCATAAGCTACCCAGTTTACCTTGTCCTTATTCAATCAATGTTGAGAGAGTTCCAACTTTTTCGTTTAAGAACCGGAATGCTTCTTTTTGTTCTCTCTCGTCGTTAAGTGCTGCCCGAAGCCTGAGAATACAAGACACACTATATTTAGTATCGAATTCCACAATACAAATCTAATACAAGCCAAATGAGTGTACAAAATGATATGAAATATTATAATGTTGTACACTCATCAAATAGTGAAGGTAAATGGGAATGAAAATAAGGTGTTAGGAAAGGTAATGAAAGCTATGTTTGGTTTGAGGGATAAGTTATTGGAAATTGAAAAGAGAGAGAAAGGAATATGATCAAATTACTTTCATACCTTTGCGATAAAAGATGATATTTATTTATGACATAGTGAATTATGTGTAATAACTTTATAAAGCTACATTTTAATCAATAAACTATTTTAATATTTATTATTGCTTTTAATTATTATAATTAAATATTTCAAATAAATATCTCGATTTAATAATTTATTATTAAATTAATATATATTAAATAAATGTTTTTTTATAAATATTCAAATAAAATTGTTATTTTTATTTGTTATAACTAAATTTTAAATTGAACATTTCACTTTAATATTTAAATTTATTTAATCGTTATTAATTAACCATATAAATTATATAATAATGTTGGAATTTTTAATTATTTTATTATAAAATATTCATAATAATATTATTTATTTTTTAAAAAAAAGAAAATAAGGGTATTGATATCATTTTGTATAGGGGTAATGGCATTACCTTGACTAGGGGTAGACTATTATCCTTGCAAGTATAATGGTGACTTATGATGGTCACTATAAGTGATAGTTCCCCTCACGAGATAACCATTACCATGATCCAAACACACACTAGGCTTTGCTTAGATGAGGTGAAAGAGGGCCATGTAAAATAGGGTAGAGTAGAGTAAAGTAAAGTAAAAGAAGGTTTTAAGTTATACCTTGTTTGGATTGAAGGTAAAGTAAATAGAGGTTATCAAACCTTCTAGTGTTTGGATTAAGAAGGTTTTATATTAATATTACTAAAATGCCATTTAAGCTATAAATAATATTTTATGCTAATGTTTACACATATAATATTATTTTTGTAAATTAAATATTCTTATTTGACAATTTATAATATTTTATTATTATTTTTTTAAAAATATTCAAATTCAAAACCAAAACTTAAACTTTTCTATAGGGCATGGCTATAATTATCTAAATTCAATAAGAGTATTTTTTTAAAAATATTCAACCCTCCAAAACTCCTCGATTTGGAGGGTTGAAAAAGGGGGTTAAATGGAGGTTTTTCAACCATCCATTTAACCCCCAAATACTTTATCCTTCATATAACCTTGGATCCAAACAAGAGTTGGTTCATTAACCTACTTTAAAAACCTTCATTTACCCCCTCCCAGCAAGCCCTAAGGGTCTGTTTGATTTGCACATAGGTACAACACATGGAGTACAACATAGTACAAATACCTAAGTACATTACAAATGCTTGTACTGTTTTTTGTCTGATATTCAGTGGACATCACAAAAAAATTTTGTACTATTTTTTGTTTGATTTACATAAATACCGGACTAAAAATTATAAAACTACTATAATACCCTTTGTATAATCTTTTGTTGTTTTAAAAAAAAATTTGACAAGACAAAATATATTGAAATTTCTTCTCATTTTTAATAGTCATCAATTAATTTTTTATAATTTATAAATTATTAGGGTATAATTATATTTTTTTAATTTCTAAAATACAATAATTAATATTTTTTATCGAATACAATTTTTTTATTTCCAAAATTTTTTATTAGGTTGAGGTCAAGTGTTGTAATTTTTAAATTTAACTAGGGGCAAAATAGTTTTTTAGTTGTGTTGTACCACACTTAAAAAGTTGTACCGTGGTTTTGGTGGGACAAGATTTTTTAACCACTTGTGTTGTACTCAACCAACTTTTTGTGCTATACTCTACGCTCATTTATAAAACAAACAAGGGACAAGAGAGTTTGTGTAGTACTATCCTCATTTTTTTTGCGTATCAAACACACCCTAAGAGATTGTGTAGTGACAAAACTCTGGGATAATCAGCATGATATTCCACGGAAAGTGGAGGTTGGTTTGAATAAGAAGGTTTGATTTTTTAAGAGAATCCACAGCTCAAGCCCTATTAAAAGGGAAAATGACAAGAGTGAGGGTCTACAAAGGAAGTCTCGTTGATTGTTGTCTGGGTGGTAATCTTGTGATTTAAGTGTTACACATGGTTTGCATGGGAGAATATTAAATTTATGAAAAGAAGAGAAGTTAGAGTGACATTAGACAAGGGTTCAGGGGTTCACAACACTAAAATATTTATATATAAAATTTAGCAAGGCTAAATTGACCACTTACTTAATAGTCTCAACTTTGATAGAAAAAAAACCACCAATTAATGTAGTCCTATTAAGTAATTATTCTTCTTCATTGCATATTTTCGATCAAGTTTGAGAAACTAAGCTCTATTCTATGTTATTCAAGTTTCAGGGGATCAAAACTTGCAAAAGACAACGTTTCATGATTATTTCTTAAACAATGAAGATTTAGATTAAAAAGGGAATCAAACTATCTACGTAACTACACTTATGCAATGGTTACCTAGCAGCGGTTATAAATAGCTATCTATTGTTGCAGTTTCATATCATTGTAGGCAACTTTGTATTTTAATGTTACATTTGATCCAAACCGTTACAAAAACGGGCACATATCAAGACAAATATACAATAGGTTTTACAATAACCACATATGTTAAAATAATGTAGTGATTCATATCCACCGTATATTCATTGTAAAGTTGTTGTTATTAATAACCACTATATATATATATATATATATGTCTTTAAATGTAATGGATTTTACAACCACTACATATGTTATTAAATACAACGGGACATAACTATTGCGTATTCATCATAATGCAACAGTTCATAATAACCGTTGCATCTTTATCATGATATGCAGCAGTTCTTACAGTTGTTGTATCTGTTAAAATAATGCAATGCTTCATCGGTTCACAATAACTATCACACCATGAACCTGGCTCAATGGACCCGGGATGCCGACAAACGGCCATACACCTCCAAGGCCGAAGCCAAGTAGACATACAACTGAAGCAGGGGAGAGAGTCTCATCGTGAGTTAGGACATCAGTCGATCTAATGGTCAAAGCCAGGAGGTTTCCATCCTTAGTTTCGAAACCTCTACCGCTCCCTCCGGGTAAAGGGGTTCCGAAGCCACGGTACCCCAGTTACCAGCGTGATATTTGAATTTGAATGGATTTCCGGGGATTGATGATCCTATTCATTCCACCAGAATTGTAAATCAATCAAATAAAGGGAATATATATATTTATATTCATATTTAAGCAAAGACAAAGACAGAGTTGGCTATTATTGCCTTTTTGTCGTGGATCGGGCGTGCTGCGCTCCGGCTTGGTCGGTCGGAGGCAATATTCCGTAGTAGAGAGGATTCATCCTATTAACAGTGAGGGACTCCCCGGATCGAACCGCCTCGATCCGTGGAGTCGATTCGACGGGTTCTCCTCCTCTCCCTCGCCGGCCGAGCAGCCTCAAGCATCTCTCTCTTTTTCGAGCATGAGCCTATTCCTTGACATTGTGTGGGAGTCTAAGCTAATGTATCGGCGGAATGAATAGTAGAAGTTTTTTCCTTCCAATAAGTAGGAATCTACGAGATCCTCCTTTTCTGGCCTCCCAGCCGCGGTCAAAAGGAAGCCCGCAAGTGCTAAGGACCTACACCCGGTCTTGTCTAGCCGGCGCCCTGGAGCCATCCAGCCCAAGACCTACAAAATTCATAACCGACAAAGGGAGCTAAAGCTCCTAAAAGAAAAGAGGAATGTAAGGAACTCTTTGGTTTTGATTCTCAAAGCGGTGAGCTATTAAACTCCTGATCTGAAAAAAAAAATTAAACAACAGATTATGAGCTTAACAGCCCAGTAAGTACCCATTAAAAAATATCAGGATCATAAAAGTTTCAAAATTTCAAAACTCAAATAAGTATAATAAAATACAAGTTTATCAGAATCAAATTCAAAAGTTAAGTTTTTCAATAAAACATAACTGATCAAAAGTCAAGCGTAAATGTCCCACAAATAACTATTGCCAAAACAAAATGTCAGAGATCATATGTTTACCTTCGGTGACTCGAGCCAGAATATCAGAGCTCATAAATTTACTCTCAGTGACCCAAGCCAGAATTATCAGAAACCGTTATTCTTCACCGACGGAACGATGGAAAACTATAGTTTCTATTTCACAGATACATGTCGACACGGTCAATGTTTAACCCCAAGTGACAGGGTTATTGCAAAGTTAGTTGGAACTACAAGTTGCTATGTCAAAATACGTAATGTCCAAACATTTATCAGAATAGAATACATAAATTTGATGATCTCGTTTTCAGATAAAAATAGTTCCAATCATTTCCAAAACTAAATACTTACATATGAATTTCAAATAATAAATAAATAAGTAATTTAAAATATAATTCGAAATAATAAACATTTTTCTCAAAAATTTCGGAAATTCAAAAAGGCTAGAATTTTCAAAGTATATACATATAATATGATTTATATGTGGGATACTTACCTGTCTAACGACCAAATTTCAAATTCACACCAATCGAGTTTTCTTAGGAAGTCCTATATTTGGGAATAACCCATTAGAATTACAAGTAAATCAAATTCTAAAATTCACACGAATGCAAAAACATAATCAAGAAACTAATAAAACTACCAAGGTCGAGACTAATAACCAATTCCCCTACGAACCATAAGATTGAAATCAACATAGCTTTACGAACTCTAACCCAAATAAAAAATTTCAAACTTATAAAAAAACTAGACATCCACATCTATAACATAACCAAATCTCACAATGATTTGAGATCTACAGAATTTAAGCCATCACTTTTAAAAATCATAAATATGTAAACCAACAATTTCAGACATAGCTCTTCTAATAAAAATATCTCACAACATATAACTTCAAATAAGATCAAACTTTAAGAGCATATAATTAACTCAAAGTGGAACAACTTTCTTATTAAATATGAGTCCTGATTCAACCTCTAAGATCAACAAATCCTCAAATCAATTCTCATGTTTTCTGCAGAAATGTCATTGAGCACGCCTATAGAAATCTGATCATATCTCACAATTTACAGCGGTAAAAATTCTAAACTTTGGCAAAGGAAAAGATAACATCATCTTCTACAACTTTATTATATAAGTCTAAATCTAAATCAGACTCTACAATCATGAAATAAATTAATAAATTCTCAAGGGCTGCACAGAAATGTTGTTCGTGTCACCTGAGTTTAAAGCCTATAATTTACATGATACTACTCCAAAAATTCTGAAATTAGGAAGGTACTTAGCTAACATCAAACTCTACAAGTTTCTTATTTTACTCTCCTCCAAATTATATTTTTAAGACCCCTAAACTTGAGGATGAGTTTCTGCCATTATCAAAAACGAAATCTGAAACCTATCAAATTAATCTCAAACTCCTCAAACAAGAAGCTAACCTTACCCATCCATCACTAATATCCGACATTAACATATCAAGATCTAGAAAAAATAACAAATATAATTCTACAATATTTTTCAAAGATTCGAGGAAGAGGGTTCTTACCTCATCAATAACAGTGAATCAACCAAACCCATGACAGCGAGATTCTTCTCTTTTCCTCGTCGCCGACACCACCCGCAAATAGGGAGAGAAAGATGAGACTAGGTCTCATCTCTTTTCCTAACGGCGATCTAAATCGGAAGGAGCCGAAGAGGTGTCTAGGGTTTTGAAACTAAAAACAAAATCAACGGCTAGGATTAAAAGATAATATCAATGGCTAGGACTTAATTAAAGGGTGGGGCTCACAATAATTGTTTCGTATCAAATATGTAACAGGTGATCTAATTGTTGCATATATGAAACAATGCAAGGGTTAATAACCACGGCTTATTTCATGTTCTATTTTTTATTTTGTATATTAGAATAAAAATAAGTGTCCCAAACTTAATTATTTTATTTTGTGTTAAAATATGGTGTTTGTTTTTAACCTTGTATTATTAAGATTTGAAGTCTGCATTTGTTTGATAAATGTTTCTTAATTATTTGTTTATTATTCATTGAAAAGGCAATGACACTATTTTTTTTATTAAATTATAAGATATATTTATTAACTTTTGATTGAGAATATGTATATTGTTGAAATAATCAAGGTATACTTCTACCCAATATCACTTCAAAATCACTCTCCAATGCAAAGCATTCAAAGGTCCCTTTCTTGAGCCCATTTTTCCTCCAATGCAGGCATTCCAATGTGCCTTCCTTCAACAGTTGGCAACCCTCCATCCTCTTCACATTTTTCTTTACTATCCCTATAAATACAACCACTTATCATACAATCATGGACAACACATCCACCAAAGTGTCCCAGCCTCAAACCTCAACCTCGATCCATAATGGATATCGTAGGACAACAGTCCTGGATTACAAAAATTGAAGAGCTAGTGAAGACCTTCAATCCTGAGAAAGAAGAAGAGAGATGGAAGAAGATGTCAATATACCAAATACCGGAATTCAGCAAGGAGTTGAAAGAGAAAGCATTCACACCTCAGGTGGCATCTTTTGGTCCCTACCATTATGGCAAGCACAACTTAAAGCTGATAGAGGACTACAAACAGAAGGTACTCCTACACTTCCTAAAGAGGGCTGGTAAACCATTGAGAGACTTTGTGAAAGCCATGGAGGATACAGTGGAGGACCTGCAGCCATGTTATCAAGGCCTGCAGGATACCCAGTGGAAGGATAAGTATAAGTTCGTGAGGCTTATGATCAGCGATGGTTGTTTCATGCTTGAGATCTTGCGTCTCAACCCTGATAAACCTGGAGATAGTGGCTATACTGATCATGATCCTATATTTAGTGTCCATGGAGCTCATCATAAACTGCCTTATATAAAGAGAGACATGCTTATGCTTGAGAACCAAATACCTCTTTTGGTTCTCAAGGTGTTATTACAAGTTGAGGCCGGTCAGACCACTAAACCACTACTGGTATGTATTTATGTGCTAGTATTATTTTATAATACTTTTATTTTATTTTTTTAATTTTTTGGACAAAGACGATAATATTTTTATGATAATATTAATTCTAAGCTATAATAATATGGAAAAACATGGAGTAGGGTTATTAAAATATATGATTTTTATAATAAGAATTTGATAGTTTAGTAAATTTGAGGTGATTACAAAATGAAGGTAAGATATTGAATAGTATAACTATGGTTTAGTTTTATATGTGATTAAAGATAAATTATTATTTAAATATTATATTAAAAATAAATTTATATAAATAACTAGTTTATGAAATGATGATTTTTTTATATAAATTTAGATGATTTATGAAACATAGGGTATTTCATAAATAAACTCTTATATTTCACTTAAATCTCAATCTACTGTGTGAAAGCAGAGGCAAAGGAATATTTTGTACGTTTTTAATGATAATGTAATTTATCTTTTTAATAAGAGGCCAGACTCATGTCAGATGATTCGTTATAAACAAAAAAATTATTAACTTTTGACTTTAAGAAGATACATGGGACAAAATATTAATATTTTGTAAATGACTTTATATATAGATGCATGTAAATATAACTGTCATGATGGTATATATATGTACACGCAGGAAAATGACTGTCCCATGGGGCATAGGGTTAAACGTGCATTTTCATAAAGTATAATAAATGACCCGTGATAAAACTGCGAACATGAACACTTTCACTTGAGATTAAATTTTTAAGTGAAATTCTATAGGTGTAGTTAGTGCAGTTTATAATAACTTGCTGACACATGTAAATAACTAAAAATAACACATGCGGTCCATCTTCGGTTTCTCTTCACTTCATCTGTTGCTGCATGACATGAATCCCATTATTTAAGGATACATATTAAACAATGGTAAGGAACTAAACATAACTACACCAATAGAGCTTTACCTAAGTTATTGTAGTTTTGCTTTCTTCCTGTGATAAAAAATAACACTCAATTAGTTTGCTGCAGTCAGACAAGGAGATCAACCGACTAGTATTCAAGTTCTGCGGACAGGGAGGCAGATGCCATGTAGAAACCCTAGGCCTGCATGTGCTTGATGTGTGCCGGCAAAGCATGATCCAACGACCGCATGGCTCCCGTATAGCTCCACCATATTATGAAGGTGAGCCAATGTTCACTGCAGCACAGCTTCGTGAATCCGGTGTGCGATTCAAGAAGAGTGGCACCAACTACATCACAGACATAAGCTTTGACAAAGGCATCCTCACACTTCCATCCATTGTGGTCGATGACATCACCGAGTGCATGCTTCTTAACCTCATGGCCTTTGAGCACTTGCACGTCGGAGTGGGCAATGAGATCACCTCCTACGTTTGCTTCATGAACGAGCTCGTTGACACAGCCATGGACGTGCATTTACTGCACGCGAACCACATAATTCACAGCGCACTCGGGAGTAACAAGGCAGTTGCAGAGCTCTTCAACAGCATCACCAAGGATATCATACTTGATCCAAATAGTGACCTTGGAATTGTAAGGGAAGAAGTTAACAGGTATTGCAAGAAGAGGCATGTGAAGTGGCCTGCTCTGGCCCTTGCTTTTGCCACGGTGCTTCTGGTGCCCGCCATTCTCCACATTGTTTACAAGTTATAATCAAATGGGTGTGACGCTTGTCGGCTTGTGTTTCTGTATAGAATAACTTGGCATGTATTTATGTATACATGTGGAACATACTTAATCGTGTATATTCTTCAATTAATTAACTTATGGAATCATAAATTTGCTTTGTGGAGCTATGGTACTATATATTTTCTATTAAATGGTGGTGGCTTGGGCAATTTATGATAGAAACCAAAAAAATAATAATAATAATAATAATAATATGGATGGAGAGATGGGAAAGCAACTGAAAACTTTATTACTAGTACACTAACATATTGTAAGAAGAACAAACATACGGTGAAACGAACTTCCTTGTTCAACCTATATAGGTTGATAACATATACCACCATATCCCCAATTTAAACAGACCAACTAGTAATCCTGCTACAACTTGTCCCTCATCAATTCGCAAATATAGTATGTTATATAAAGTTATAGACATAAATCATATAGTACTAAAGACTCAAATGAACTAATCATATTTAAACTCAAAGTTGATAACTATTCTCAAATTATATTATTTTTAAATCAAATTAAATATTAAATAACTAGATAATTATAAGTATGTACTTACAATGAACTCCAAAATTTTCATCTCTAAAGCTTTTTTATTGACATTTGACATTTTCAAATTTTATTTAACTTAAAGGTCTCTATTTTATATTTATTTATTTTTACATGGCCAGTTATTTCTTTTACATAGCTATAATCTATCAATTATATTATCAACTAAATAAGATATATGAAAGAATGAAAATAGCATTACTAATATATGATATCTTGTTCTCAAGAAATTTGAAATATATTTAATTAGTAGTCAATTTATATTCCTCTCGTATCAAATTATATATCATTTTTTAAGTTTTGCACAAGGATTAAGATTGTTATTAAAATACCTAAATACTAGCGAGAAATATTATAATATTATAATTTTACATTTTTGTTAGAATTATTTACTTCTATATATATATATATATATTCTCTCTGTTAAATAAGAAGGAAAAAAATGAAAACTGTAACTAATATTTTATAAAATTCTTAAAAGTGCCAAATAATTTGAAACATAAAAATAAGTTTTTAAGTAACAAATAATTTCGAAACAGAAAGAATATGATTAACAAATAATATGACCATTTGATTATGCTTCTATTTAATTTATATATTGTTTTATATACAAAGGTGAGCATTTAGAATAATTATCTAATAAGTTAATATAGAGGAAATTAGATAACTATCACTTGTTAGAGGGTTTTTTTAATTTGTCACTTTAAACAAAACGTCAATCTATTTTCCAAATTTACGCTTGTTAGATCCCTAATAAATGGTTGAGTTTCCCTACACTGATATTTTCTAGAATAATGTTTAAGACTCAAATGCATTAGCCGTGCAAAAAGCATATCATAACTAACCTAGTACTAAATTGCTCCATCTAAAAATAGGTTGCTTTTTGTTTTTTAATAAAAAAATTAATTACCATAGTTGCTATCCATCTTGAATAGAGAGAAATTAAAAGTTGTGCACCATATTTACTATTAAAAAATAGAAAGAAAAAAAAATAAAAAAGAACATTTAAAAATGAAGAGAGAGTAAATTTGATAGGAAAATAAAGTAAATATTAATTTAAAAAAAAGTGGGATTTTGACAAATTCAAGATAATTATCTCGTTTTCTTAATATATGTAAAATTATTAAAAGTGACAATTAAATAATAACAGAAGAAATATTTTTTTATTATTTTCATAAAATAATTGACTAAAAAAATACTTAAAATGAAATAAATAATAAAAATAGATGTTTTTAATAATATTAATAAGATGAATCTGAAATATTGATAAATATATAAAACACAAGATTTAAAACAAAATAAAAAAAAATAAAAAATAAAAAATAAAACAAAACAAAACTCTAAAGTGCACCACTTTTAAGAAACAAATTACATAACCACAAACCATTAATTACCAAAAAAACTGCGCGAGTGTCATAGAATAATATGTGGCACAAATAGATAAGAGATGATAAAATTAATGATAAAGCAAGTTTAATATTATAGTAATATTGCAATATTCAAAAACTGAAGGCATTAAATGTTAAACGCATAAATATTTCATAAATAGCTTCATCAAACATCTTGAGCCAAACCATTGAGAACTTCGTTAATTCACAGTGCCTTGGGCCCGAGTCTCCGGGAGCTTCCAGTTTACTTTGGACTTGTGCCATCATCGGAAGAATAGTAAGCAGCAACAGTGTAGTAAGTCTGTCCAACAGTGAAGAGAAACAGAATAATAGCATACACAAGAGAGAACATAGCCCAAGGGCTTCTAAAGTATGTCCCTATAACATAAGCTCGGAGCGATCTCCATTTGCTCTCGCAATATTTATTGAGCGTATCCTGAAGATTGTTCGCATATCTGCCGCTGGAAGCCACATGGGAGATATTATTAAAGAGATCAACCACTTCTTGATGGTTTCCAAGTTCGTTGGAGATAATCCACGCCGAGGAAAGCACTTTGACATCCTTGGGCGTCTTCAAAAGGTTGGCCATTATAATCACATAGTCAGTCACCATGGCGTCACCACCGCGGCGCATTTCATAAGCAATGGCGTTCAACAGCCTTTTCTCAGTTCGGTGTGTAATCAGGATATGCGGCAAATAGAGGACGCCATCATTAAACTCAATTTTGCCCAGCGACTTACCGCAGAATTTAACCCCAGCGTTAGAGACTTCAACGGCCGATTTCCAGCTACCTCCTGTTGGGGGTTTGACTTGAAATGCAACAGTGAAAATCTGCGGAATTTATTGTAGCAATATATACGGTTCACTGTACTGTTCACATGCGACCGGTATGCGGGCGCGCACTTGCCCGTGAAGTTCACTGGCAAAACTATGCGGTTGGTATGCGGGCGCACGGTTGGCCGTAAGGTTTTCTGCCTATTGATACTGTAGCACAAACACTGTAGTACCGTTACTGTAGCAAAAATATTGTTCACTTACGGGGTTCATGCGCCCGCATACACCCCGTGAAGCTCACTGGCGATCTTGTGCGGCCCGTATGCAGCCCGCATAAGCTGCAAAAACCCTTCAATGTCTTCCTTGAGGCTTCAATGTTCCTCCCAAGGGTTCTACAAGGCTTCAAAGCTTCAAAACAACTCATAAAAAGCTATCAAACCCCTCATTCATGTTAGAATGAGATGATCAAACAAACAAAGATTCAAGACAACGATTTTTAGCGTGGAAACCTTACAAATCGAGGGAAAAACTACGGGACTCCTTAGAGCCTCTTAAACATGTATCCACTAGGTCAATAAAGGATTACAATGAATCTTCTCTAGCTAACTAGAGGTTTACAAGCACAAGGACAAAGGCATTCATGAGAGAAGAGTTCTCATTGACAAAACATCATCATCATCATCAAGATGGCTAACAAACAACAAGTAGGGAGAAATAGAAGGATCAAACCCTAATCAATAGGTAGTGCTTCTTGCAAGGAGTCTTCTCCCGAGTTTGAGTGAGATCCCGGCGAGGTTTGGCCGTCCGATCTCCTTGCCCTAGCCTTCTCTCATTCTTCTCCCTCTTTTCCTTCCCTCTCTCACTTCTTTTGGATAATCACCCTTAATCACAAGCATAACCTTTTCTCATTATCAAGGAATGAGAAAAAAAATCACCTTGTAAAGTTACCTCTTTGCCCTCCATCTTCTCCACTATTGACCTAGCTTCATTTTTTTTTTTCATCATGGGCATGGAGCCCAATTATTCATCCAACCCAACAAATGGGCTGGACCCCAACACCTCCTGTGGAACCGGAACCTTGATCCTCCATGTCCTCTATCTTCTCTATCTTCTCTATCTTTGGAGTGGAAGTTAGGAGTGTTAGGAAAATAGTTAGGTAAAATAGAGGATCCGCAGGGGAAATCAAGAGAGCAATGAGACAATAAAAGCACACAAGATTCGGCAATGTGCCTACGTCCTCGGGAGTGGAGCAGCCGTAATCCTCTTATTCACTTGTCTCTCCTCACGGTTGAGACAAAAGACTAGGGTTACAAATATTTATAGGTAAAAACCTAAATTTATCCAAATACAAACCTATTTGGATCCTAACCCTATCTGGATTCTAAACATATCCATATTTTAAACCTATCCGGATACAAATCCTATCCGGATACAAATTACAAGATTATCAAATCATAATCCTAACAAAATACAAATTACCCTTGTATCCTACCGCGGGGCGTTTCCCCCGCACTCAACCTATCAAACTGATGCTCCCACAATATGACAGATGTTGTCACCCCACTCCACTCCGTTCCCACATCTGCTAGTTTACTTGTGTATATGAGCCATACACAACAATCTCCACCTTGGCGAATATACCCCATGAAGATATAAACCAGGGAGCTTCTTATTTTCCAAATAGATTGAGTGCCATGTCTCTTTAGCATTAGAGACATTGATCAAGTCCAAGCAATGCTTGAACTTCCCCGTAGTGATCGCCTTTGATCCGATTTTTGTAACCGCAACAACAACTCCACCTACAATCAGTATTTCCCATCGGGTGTAGATATTCCTAGCACTCTTTTCTCCTTTTCATCACTATCAAAACCATTCTTACTCACCATAATGCAATCCTTTTTCGGTTTTATAGCCAAAACCATTTCTATGCAAAGTACCCAAAGAAATCAGATTCTTCTTTAATTCTGGAACATGTCGAACATCACACAAAGTCCGAACAACACAATTATGCATCCGATCTTGATCTGCCCTTTTCCAGTAATAGCACAAGCTTTATCATCGCCTCATGTAGACAAAAACCAAAATCCCCTGATTTGTAGGAATCAAACCAGTCCTTGTTCCATGTCATGTGAAACGAACATCCTGTATCCAAAATCCATGAATCTGAGGTTTTACATGATGAAACTGAAAGAAGATCCCCATCATTACAATCTGAATCACCGCGCTGGATTACATTAGCAAACTGTGATGAATTACTGTTCCTTTCATCAATCTATACTTCTGCTTTGGACAGATCTTTTCCTAATATGCCCCATCTGTTGGCACTTATAACATTGAACAGATCTTCTGACTCTGGAATTCCTTTTGCTCGAAACCATCTTTCCCTCGCCTTCTCCCAGCTTTCGTTGCTTTTCACATACAACACTTCCGCTTTGAGAACCTTCGACGATTATTTTTGCTTCCACTGATTGTGGGCTAACAACGTCAGTAGTGATCTCATCTACTTTGAGCGTATCTTTTTCCCCATGTGAGTGTAGTCACTAGATGCTCATATGAAGGCGGTAAAGACGCAAAGCAAAAATCATAGCTTTGTCTTCATCTTCAATCACGACCTCAATTCTCCGCAAATCATCGATCGTGTGATTGAAGAAATTGATATGTTGTACCGGATCCGCACCTTCCCGCATCTTCAAGCCGTCACGCTTCGCTCGATACAACTTATTTGTCAGAGATTTCGACATATATCGACCATCCAATTTCTTCCAGACCTCCACCGGAGACGAGGTCCATGACGTGATACTTAACATCATCCGCCAAACACAACCGAATAAGTGCCGCCGCTTTTGTTTGTAAATCCAACCAAACTTGGTCTTCCAAACCTTGAGGCTTTGTCTCTTCTAATGCTTTCAACATCCCTTGCTGCACTAGCAAATCCTTTACCCTCCGCTGCCATAATCCGAAATTCCCAGTTCCATTGAACCTTTCCACATCAAATTTTGTAATAGAGTTCATCCTTCCAGCAAAAAACTCGCTCTGATACCACTTGTTAGGAAAATAGTTAGGTAAAATAGAGGATCCGCAGGGGAAATCAAGAGAGCAATGAGACAATAAAAGCACACAAGATTCGCAATGTGCCCTACGTCCTGGGAGTGGAGTAGCCAGTAATCCTCTTATTCACTTGTCTCTCCTCACGGTTGAGACAAAAAGACTAGGGTTACAAATATTTATAGGTAAAAACCTAAATTTATCCAAATACAAACCTATTTGGATCCTAACCCTATCTGGATTCTAAACATACCCATATTTTAAATCTATCCGGATACAAATCCTATCCGGATACAAATTACAAGATTATCAAATCATAATCCTAACAAAATACAAATTACCCTTGTATCCTACCGCGGGGCGTTTCCCCCGCACTCAACCTATCAAACTGATGCTCCCACAATATGACAGATGTTGTCACCCCACTCCACTCCGTTCCCACATCTGCTAGTTTACTTGTGTATATGAGCCATACACAACAAGGAGGTCCAGCGAATGCTTGGAAGTTACGGGGTCAACGAACCCATTGCCCATTGGGATTAGCCAGCCACGCATCGCATGATGTGACCGAAGGACTGAATCCTTTATGTATATATATATATATATATATATGATGGAGTTAATTAATTGACAGGATAATCATGATGATAATGATGATGATGATGATGATGAGATCATACGTTAGCAATAGTATTTTGGGAAAAGTACAAAAAAAACCCATGTGGTTTCCGAGTTTTGCAAAATAAGGAATGAGGAATTTTTTTTTCGATTCTATGATATGTGGTTTCCCAGATTTGCAAAAAAGAGAAAAACAGTTAATCTGCGTTAACTTTTTCCGGGTTTTAGCAGGGGCAAAATTGTCTATTTATGTAAAAAAAATCACTATGTGGCTTAAAAAAACAAGATTTTTTTCAACATGATTTTTGTTTGATTTTTTTGGAATTTAAGTTTTTTTCTTGTTTAGTGAAATTTTGGAAGAAAAATAAATTTAAAAAATATATTTTTTTATGTCATATAAGTTTATTTTTTTAAATAAAATGACGATTTTGCCCTTGTGAGTTAACACCGTTAATTGCTTGATAACGGTTTTTTTCCCTTTTTGCAAATCGGGAAAACCACATATCATAGAATCGAAAAAAAAATTCCTCATTTCTTATTTTGCAAAACTCGGAAACCACATGGGTTTTTTTTGTACTTTTCCCTAGTATTTTTTAAAGTTACTAATAATTTTATAGCAGATACATTATACCGCTAAGGTGTGAACATGCAAGCAAAGAAATAAAACGATGCAATGGTTTTTGGTTGATTAACTCTACGAGGTTTCTAACCAAACACAAAGTTATATCAGCAACTTTTGTATAAGATTTAGATAATTTAAAGGAAGTCAAAAATATGCATCAGACAAATAATTAATCCCTCACCAATCTATGTGTTCACAAAATATTAATCTTAATGAATATCTATTATTAATTAAAAATATTTAATTCTAAATTATTTAATTTAATTAATAATTAATTAATTAATTAATTATGTTAAATTGTTGTTAACAAGTATAAAATTGTTCCACTAACTCTCCAACCAAACACAAGATACTGAATACAAAATAGTAAATAAATAAAAAGATCGGAGAAAATTGGTAGTTAGAAAAGAAATTTTGGTGGATAATTGACTTAGGGAAAAAATATCAAGAAATTTTCTGAAATAATAAAAATGAATAGAGAAAAATATTATTAAAATATATGATATTTTGTTTTTACCTTGATCATAATTACAAGCTATTGGGAAGGAAATCACCCTTTTGTTTCACAATATTGAAAATAGTATTCACTTTAAAAAAAATTATTTATGCACATTCTTCCAATGGGTTTGAACATTAAGATGTATATAATAATGTACTCTATTAAAAGAAAATGCTGCTTCAGCATAAAAAACACTGATAAACTTTAAGTTATTTATAATAACTTAAAGCTATTATAAAAATATTTATTTTAGCACATTGCCCATGCAATTTTGTATGGTCTCACAAAAATATGTCATGCATTTTGCCATATCATAGAAGAAAATGAATATTTTCATACTTCAAAGATTAGAACTAGAATAATAGAAATTAACTTACATACTTTTCAAGAAATACTTGACATGATACCCCTTCAAAAGCAATATTCTTATATATCATGGAAAGTAAAACAAAGAATTCAATATCCAATTGTATTAGTTAGCATTTTAACCACACGGGTTTGTAAAAAAATAAAAATTAATATTGTATAAAGGGATATAGATAAATATGATCGTATAAAAGCACATTACTAATTGCACACTTTTACGAGTAATTTCCTTAAAAATTTAAAAGAACACTAATGGCTTTGCACCAAACTAGTCCAATATAGTTTGAACTCAATTTGTTCTTTTCCCCTAAAAATAGTGTAGAGAAAACTTTTATTTTGTTTTGATAATTTAAATAGATTATTTTAAAATTATTTAATTTAGTTAATATTAAATAATTCCTGAAGTGAAAGTCAGCGCTGAACATATAAAGTAGTTTTTCTTTAAACTAATTACCCAGAATCCCACACACTCTGACTAACTAACAAAACTCAATTTATTGAATACAAAAGAAAAAATAAAATGGGAGAAATTTAGTATAAATTAAAAATAAAATTACTTACATGAAATGATAAAAATGATGAAGATAGAAAATATGGTTTAAAAAAATATAATATTCTGTTTTATCTTTTAGTTCATAATTAGTCTTTGAAAGAAATCACATTTTAGCGCATGCCATTATACTAAACATAAAAAATAAAAATAAATAAATAAATAAATTTGGAACTATTTACGCACCTTCTTCCAACGTGTTTGGAAATTAAGATGTAATCTATAGACAAATGCAATTTCACCATAAAAAAATATATGGTAGAGTTATAAAGTCAGTAACCAGGCCCTATAAGTTTAGGCTATTGTGCTTTTTTTTAATACAAAGAGTTTAGGCTATTGTTTGTTTTGGCCCCTAAATATAAACAATATATTTTTTACTGTTTACTGTTTGTTTCATGGTATATTTGTACTGTTTTTTTCCTTTAATAAATTTATGATTTATCTAATTTATTCAATATATATATATATATATACATTTTTTTCCTATTTTATCTCTTCATCCTGGGAGACTCCAAGGAAAAACCTAACATGTGTTTCCTATAGCAACTATGATATTAAATAAAAAGTTAGGTGAGCATATTTGCAATAATTTATGGGCTATATATAGCAAATGAGCGTATAAAATTCAGTGGTAAAAATGAATATCTTCATACTTGTAAAGGTAAGAGAATCAATTATAAAGGCTCAAGGTTGCTTATTCTAGACGTGGTCATTTTTGAACCAAAACCGTGCAAACGAAACGAATCGCAAAACCAAAACCAAAAGCCAAAACCGAACCGAATCGTCCTAAAACCGGAACCTTCATATAAGGTTCGGTTTCGGTTTCAAAATTTAAAAACCGCCGGTTCCAGTTAAATCAAAATATCATATTATATAAAATAATATCATCAATGATTAGGTTTTTATTTTGTTAATATCATTAATTAGTAATTAATTAAGTAATTACATGTTTAAAGATATTTTAAATAATTAATTAAAGATATTAACCAAATTGATTATTGATTAGGCCTGATTCTGAACACTTGATTAGCCGATTAGGTCTGATTTGTGACATTCGTCTGACTTATATTTACTGTGTCATGCCAAACTTTGCTACTCATGCAAGAAAATAAGTTATAATTAATTGATTATGCCATAAATTATTAGTTATAAATTAAATATGGATTTATTAAAACAATTAAATTAATGAGGAGTATTTAAATATTTAATTCTTTAGTAGATTTCCATATTATTTTTATAATTTAATATATATGAGTGAGCAAATTTAATTGTAAACTATAATTTTTTTTTTAATAAAATGAATAGATCATGAATTTATTAGAAAGTAAAAAACAGAGACTAGACTTTATATATCTTCCGTTTTGAAACTTACAAAATTAACATAGTTCATATTAAATTATATTTATTTTATATAAATGAAAATATACTGAGTAAAATGTTCTCATGTAAAACATTTGAATCATTAAAAAAATATATAAATAAATAAAATAAATAAACATGAATATATATATATATATATATATATATTCCAATATATAGATAAAACTCCCAATATTTTCAATTTGTAAACCATGCAACATATATCAGTATACTAGAAATCAAAAAGAAAAAGAAAAATTATAAAAACTATTCTTAGAGAAAAACAAATAACATATATGGACATTAAAAATAATTACAATAAAATAAATGAAACATTGAAACCTTGGGTATACCGTATACTTACTGACTTAACCTACTAAATGCAAAGTGCTTAGCTTGCTCTTTGATTGCAAAGTGTTTATATCAGTATTAAATTGATTATTATATTTTTGTGTTTATTTGATTTGAATTATTAAATTATTTAGAATAGAAGAAAAAAAACTGAACCGTATGAACCGTCAAACCGGAACCATTGAACCAAACCGCCATAACTGGAACCGAAATCTAACCGAACCGCCAAGAACCTTACTCTAGGCGGTTCAGTTCCGGTTCAAGGTTTCCTTGAACCAAAATTGGTGGTTCCTAAACTGTGACCATGTCTAGCTTACACACCCTTGAAACTTAAGTAGTTACCAAGATACCCTTTGAAAGTTATATTTTCTTACATATATCAAGTCTTATTGGGTTTATATACTCCTATAATAAAGAGTTAAGTGGTTTTTTTTTTGAGAAAAAGAAAACTAAATTTTGTTAATCTCCTTTTTTTATGTACTTTGAAAGAGAAAATAAAATAAAACTTAAACATTAATATGTAATTTTATAAAGATATAAATTAAGTTTTAACCTAAGAGTTGTAAGTAAGTAAATTTTTTTATAAAATATAAACAAATATGTATAAGTTTTTATGAGGCCATATTGGTAAGTATGCACTTATGCAACTAATTCTCTGAAAACTTTAAAAAATACTGCTTTAAGCCAAAATAGCACGTACGGATGATTTGAATTCATATTTTTCTCCACTTAACTAATAAAATAAATACTTTCCGAATAGCTGTTTCGGCAGTTCATTTTTCTCAAAAAATAAAAAAAAAAATACTTTTAGAGAAAACACCAAATTAACTTGCATTAAAAAATATTTTTAAAAACTTGTTTTGGGTTTTTTCCCTAAAATGCAAAAAACTAAATGTCTCATATAGTAACTGACTTGCGTGCGAAACGTTTGAAAAAATATAAGTTACTATGTACTTTCACACAATTGTGTCAGAACATTTCATTTCATGCATGTGTTACCTCAAAAGTGTGTCCGGGATGCAGTATTTCGTGGAGTGGCTGGAGAAGACTGAAAGGAAGCTGATTCTCCAAGAGCACCGAGTCCATATGAACGTCAAAGGTCTTATAAGACTCCTCGAGAAAGTGGATAACAGGATTATCCAATTTTTGTTTAGAAAAGATGCCACAAATGAACTCCAGCAAGAAGCAGCCGTCAACAACCATGAGCCCCACAAAGTTCTCAAGAGAATTATTAATATTCCACCCATCCGAAAGGTTGTCATAACAATAGTAAAGGTCTGTGACTATATTCCTAACTGCCTCTTCGATCTCCTTTAAGTCTTTCTTTGCTCTCCTGAGGCAGTGAAGGAGGGATTTGCCCTTGTGATCTTCGAAGGCGGCCAGGTGAGGCTTGCCAAAATGATATGGACCCAAGGACACCAGTTTTGGCTCGAACTCCTCCTCTTCAGCACCCTTTCGGATTCTCGGAGGCACTCTGTAGATGCACGGCTTAATGGACTTTTCCGGCAACTGCTCCTTTGAATCAGTTGGACTTTTGAGTTGGTTTTTAACGTCCCTCAGCATGTTGTAAGAGCGATCGAGAGCCTCCATGAGCATAACAACCTCCTCCTTCTCCATTTCACCAATTGAGGATGTGAAGAGAATGAGTTATACCTCTCTCTCTCTCTCTCTCTCTCTCTGCCTCTTTATATATATATATATATTAAATATGCTTGTCGTGTGGCATGCAATGTAGCTTCAAAACTCAGAAATAGTTAAGATCATATCCCTGGGCACTTTAATGATTGGGATGTTGCATGTGGTTGGTCCTGCGTGATTATTTTGTTTTTATTTTGCTTTAGTACTTTTCATTTGCTTGAATAATTAATAAAGTATGGTTCTAAATAGTAATTACCTATTTATTTTAAAAATTAAGGGTATTTATTCTAAATAATAAGTGCAGGGCGATTTTTAAAAAAATGATCAAAACTTAGTTTTTTGAAAACTCGTAATTTATCTAAAATTAACAAAACCTTTGATTTTTATAAACTATTCAAGAAAAAAGATATATATATATATATATATATATATATATATATATATATATATATATATATATATATATATATATTACTAACATATTTTCTATGTTTTATGATTTAAATGCATTTTTTTTGTCTCTTAATTTAACAATATTATACATTATTGTTATTTCATATATTCAAAATGTTCAATGTGACATCCATGTACCATTTCATAATAAAAAAAGAGCTCATGCTAGCAAGATAAAAATAAATTTAAAAAATTTAAAAAATTATATATATATAGTGCACATCATCTGTTAATATTCGTAGATTCTTGAGGTGTGGCATGCAATCTAGCTTCAAAACTCAGAAATGGTTGGTATACATTGCACTTTTTTTGTGTGACTTGAAATATTGTGGGTCTTGACTACCTTTGCCCATCTCTTTATTTTATTTTTTAATCACTTCATTGGTTAATAAAGTGAGGTTCTCGTATGCATGCAACTTGCCTACCTTTCTCTATTAAAAAATTTCTTATTTTTTTATTTTTTTGTTTAATTACTTCAACAGCTGATAAAATCAAAATTCTAAATAGTAGTTTACATGACATCACCATCATTATTATTTAACAGATAGATAAACCATTTTATTTAAAATTAGCAACAACACACAAAAAAAATATAATAGGAGTTCTGATAGGGATGCAAGTCTAAGTGCTTATCGCGTAATAGTAATGTGCGTAAAACTGAGTATCGATCAACAGTAAAGAAAGTGAACACTAAGCCCTAATTCCGAAAGATAGTCTAATTAACAAAGTCATGAGTGTGTGAATAAGAGAAAACAAAAGCAAGAAATACTGTAAAAAATAATAGAGAAATCAAAGGGAAGAAACAATGTCCGAGTATAGCATCCCTCTAGGGTTATGAAGTTTAGGACAAAAGTTGTCTATATATGCAATCTTATTTGAACCGAAAGATTTCCAGAATTATACTAAACCCCCCTTTCGAGGGTAAAGAATAATTGAATAGGTGTAGAGCTGATATAGACATCCACACAATCTCATAAACACTCTATGAAATCTTACCATGAGCTAATGATTATCTCTTAAGTAGATAATATCCCTTATGAAGAGAGATTACCCCTAATTTAAATACAAAGTAGAGATGTGATTTCTCCTAAAATCTACTCCACATGATTGCAAAGAGCACGGAGATAATCATTAGCCCACTTGGGAGAATTGAGGAAGAAAGAGTCTCCAAAGTACGCTATACCCAGGCTTACTCACAATTCCTCCTAATCACGGTATGTCTATGCTAGGTAAGTATTTC